>NW_019168504.1:82500-171653 GCF_000001635.26 Mus musculus | reverse complement strand
GTGCTAGGACTACCCTCTTCCTGCATTTTAATTATTATGAGGGACTCGCTCTGCTCCTTGTAACTCTCCAGTGAACCCTCAGGCCGTGGGAAAGGAGCTGTCAGTTTTGGCAGGAGATGCTCCAATCGCTGGCATCTCTGCCCTCTTCGAGGGTTCCTGTGGAGAGTCTCCGTGCTCCTGTTGGAAGCTGTGGTTGGGCTGCCTGGCTGCGTCTCTTGGGCCATGTGGATTCCTTTTCTCTATCGCACAGCTTTTTAAGGCTTTCTCCTTTGCCTTGAGAAAGGCTCCCATTGAAGCTACGGGCCAGGGAGCCTCATTCGAGTGGAATGCATTAGAGGTGGGAAGTGTAGCAGACCCTCCTGCAATGGCTGAGAGGTTATCATCTGCTGTGTCCAACACCGGGGGGGGGGCAGGGACCACATGTGGCCATTAGCACCTGAACCATGGCCAGTGCAATTAAGGAGCTGAATTTTTAATTAGAATTAATGTGAAGTTCAACAGTTATCTATGGCCAATGGATACTCTATTGGGCAGTGAAAGACTCCTGTAACCATTATGTCCACAAAGGAGATGATCTCTCTCTCTCTCTCTCTCTCTCTCTCTCTGTGTGTGTGTGTGTGTGTGCGTGTGGCTTGATTGTTGCACTATCATATAAAGGACCCCCCCCCAGTCTCACTATTGCTAGTGCTAGATTTTTTTTCTACCATGCCCTCTTGTTTTTCACTACCCCTACCCCACTCCCATACCAAAGATACATCTTAGTTATGCTAGACCTTACAAAAAGGGACAGGAGAATGGAGTTTTCCATATTCTGTTATGAGTCCTTATCTCCTTGGTTGGTAAATGACTATAATCTTAGTGAAAGGCACATTCCCCCCAAATGCAATGTCAGGTAGACCAGTTATCTTAGTGAAGTACTGGGTCATCTGCTGTGATATTGCCACTAACTTAGTGCCACACTGCCTGGCTATCTTTGGCATAGTGCTTCAAAGTTGTTTGGAGACGTTGTCCCTTGACCAGCCCAGGTGAGAGCTTGTTTTTGACAATAAGCTCTTGAAAAAAAATGACCTTATAAAACAAACTATGCCTTGAACTATACACAAGAAAGAAAAAACGGTGATAAACATAGGTGTTAGGAACATAGTTAGTTTGGTAAGTCCAACCCAGGAGAAGAAGAAAGCGGGTGAAGGTGGCACATGCTTATAACACCAACTCTGGAGAGACAGAGTGTTCCCCTGACCAGGCACCCCCTTCTACTTGGCAAGTCAATGAGAGATTCTGTCTCTAAAATCTCTTTTGTCTCAACACCCACAGATGCACATGCACACACACACACATACACACACACACACACACATGCACACTTGCATACACACTCACATGCACACACACATGCACACATACACTACATGTACACACACTCATATGCATACACACACACACACACACATAGAGAGAGCAGGTATAGGACATGAAGTACAATAGGAATTGGAATGAAGTGATAGCATCCCTCATTTTCCCATACTCAAGCCTCCCTCAAGCCAACAAACTCATTCTTCGGCTGCTGCCATCACCCGCCCCCCTCCTTTGGCCCTGTTCTTTGTGGATCTTGGTTGCTAAAATTTCACAAACAAGAGGGGAGAACAGCAACAGAAACCTCAGGTCTGTAAAAGTCTCTCTCTGGCTCCTGTGGTTTACCGTGTGAGTTAATTTGAGCCGTCCCAGTGAGAACCCAGAGTGACAGAAACAGCAGCCAATCTGCTGTTGTACAAGCGAGTGCATGCAGCCTGCTTGCGAACGCCTTGGAAAATGTCTGCAGAGATGCAGCTCACAGGGGTGGTTCTTTAAATTTAGCCAGGTTTGTAAAGAGCCCATTTACTGCCTGACTCGGAGCTAACTCCTGTGGCAGAGTGGAATTTGAGGCTAGATGCCAGTGAGAAGAAGTCAGCTTGGATACCAAACTGCGAGCCTGTGAGGGCCAGGAAAAGGACTGTTGGAACAGAAAGCTTCCTGGAATGTAAGGAACAGGAAAACGTCCAGAAGGATGCATCTAGAGACAGTGCACAGATAGGTTGTCCAGAAAGGCTGGGATGCTGCAGACAAGGGATGGGAGAGGCAGAACAAGAAGAGAGGGGGAATCCTACTATACTCTTTGATTTCATGAAGGTTGAAAACAAGCCTTTGAAACAGATGACCAGAAACTAGTGGGTCTTAAGAAAAACCATTTCCCTGTCTTGCGTTGAGCTTCAATTCTATAAATAAAACATATTAGCAAGCAAACAAGCAAACCCTATACTCACATGTTTCTCTCATTAGGCTAAGAGTTTGCCAGTATCAGGAGGAATGTTTTAGATTCACTAGTAAAATCGTCTTCAAGTTTCTTGGAGAAAAATTAAAATGCAACAAGAAGGTGGTTTTCTTTGTATCCTGGCCTCTCTCCTGGCCTTCCACCCCAAGGCAATCTCTTCCTATTTTCTCTGGAGACGAAGAGATCATGACTGATTGACATCTAATTGCAAAGGTTGTTATTCATGTCAGGGACTGTATCAGGCAGGGTTCGCTAGAGGAACGGAACTAAAAGAATGTAGGTATGTTATTAAAGTAGATTTATTAGATTGGCTTATGGTGTAAGGTTCGAGTAGTCCAACGATGGCCATTGGCCATCCTTGGCTGCCATCTGGGAGGTGCCTACATTGAGAGCAGGTGTGTCCCCTTCAGTTAATATTTTTTGGAAATGTTCTCACAGGTATGCTTTAGCTGACATCAGGTTGACAACCAGAACAAACCATCACAGAGATTCTCACTTTGATGGACCCTAGGACCTACTTAACAACACAGTCCTTGGGGCCAGAGCACTGATTCAGATTCTTAAAGGAGGGCACTAAGAAGCCCAGGCTATAAAATTGCTGGCAATAAGGAAGAGGTATAAACATGTTAAAATGTTAAGGTTCAGACTAAGTGATCGGGTAGACCAGGGATCTGGTAGTTAGGAACGTCCCCAAACATAGTTTATGGAATACCTTTTATCTACTGGGTTGGAAGTGAAAGGTTAAGGCATTATAGGGTGTTTGTGTCTT
The DNA here is from genome assembly GCF_000001635.26 of Mus musculus. NCBI lineage: Eukaryota > Metazoa > Chordata > Mammalia > Rodentia > Muridae > Mus > Mus musculus. Next base: position 168,576 of record NW_019168504.1, on the reverse strand, counting down.
GCTGTGAGTAATTAGGTAGTAAAACTTTCTTTTCTTCATATAATGATTGAAGGGACAATTCCAAAATATGAATATGACTGAGAGGTGGTTCAGCTGGGAAGTGTGTTTGAGCTCTGAGTTTCTCTATGTTGGGATCTACTTGTGGGTTCTATCCTTCCTCCTAAGCAGGAGACTGCTGTAGGAGTCAGAGGGAAGGATTAAAGTGCAAGCCACTGGACAGAGGCCTACTCACGATGGACTATGAACGTGGGGAATTCCTCTCCAAACCCCAGTTTCTTCCACACGGGAAGTGGCTACAAACCTTGCCCCTCCCGGAGTTGTAATTATTAAATGAGACAAGGCATACAGTGTGCTCAGCAGAACTGTGCTCAGTGCGCATGACCGTCCTTCTGAGGGCTCTCTCTTCTCATGGAGCAGAGATCCATCTGCCCTCCGCAATGTACGTGTTTTTTCCGTGTCTTCTGCTATGTCTGTAGTAATAAATTCTTACCTCAAACCATAAATCAGGCGATATCACTGTCCAGGTTTGTAAGCTCTGGCCATCTTGTATGTTTTCCGGTGTTGCGGGTGCAGTTTGCAGGAGGGCCATATTTCCATGCTGAGGTCGGATGGTAAACGTGGTTGTTGGAACCTGCCGATGACAGAATGGTAAGTTACTGCAGTTTTGGAATGGTATTTCAAGCCTGAACAACCCTGGGGTAAAAGTATTTACTTTGACTCGGTATTTCAAAGCGATAGGCTCCTGGAAGGTGTGAGCATGAGATCAGCTTGTCGAGTTGTATCAGTAGTCAGAGAGTGAACAGGAAGTGAGACAGGCGATTAAACCTCAAGGTCCACCCCCAGTGACGTTCCTCCTTCAGCAGACTCCACTTGCTAAAGGTTCCGTAATCTTCTCAAACAGTGCTGCTTGTGTTCCAACACGAGGACCTATCCGGGACATTTCACAAATAAACCATATCAGTATAGAATCCATTTCTGGATTATGCCCACATTTCACTGAGCCTTAGTCTTGATCCCTGCAGGGCAACATATAAGATGGAGAAGGGGCCCCGTGGGAACTGAAGCATATCACATGCAAGGACAGGCAATCATGACCCTAATGAGGGGAGAAGGATTTAATCCGATAAAAACCTATTAGAGCTGACAGTACAGATGTAAACAGGTCCCTGGTGAGAAGTCCAGCGATGGCATCCTCACTGTTACATCCATCGATACAAGATGTCACCCAGTCATAGGAGGCTCACACGGTCTCCCCAGAGCGGAGGTGGCACTTTGCACTGTATCTAGCTTGATTTTGTATCAAACCCTGACCTGGTAGTTTGGGGTAATCTCATAAAGATACTTTTTTTTCTCTCTCAGATTTAGCTGAAAAGGCTTGAGACAGCCATATTGCTGGGCGTTGGATTTTGTTGTTAATCTCCAGGAGATTTGGGCATAGGAAATGGATCCTTACTCAGAATTGTTTTTTCTGAGGTTTTTAGTACATCATGATGAATACTGTGTGTGTGTGTGTGTGTGTGTGTGTGCACACATATGATAACTTGGAGGAGTTGGTCATCTTCGCACATGTGGGTCCCGGGTATAGAACTTAGGTCATCTGTTTTGACATCAAGCACATGGACCCACTGAGCATCTCACTGGCCAGCATCTACCGTTTTATGTGCCTCCTGGGGGATCACGGTATGGCTTCAAGCGTTCTTGGCAAGTGCCTTACTGGCTGACCTAGCTCCCAGGCTGAGCATGCTTCTGAAAGGGGAAATTTCCCTTCTGTGAGAGCAACATGATTTTCAGGACTTTTTATCGGGCTGGTTGTAAGTGACTGGTTGTCTTGGCACACTTACACTTCCCCCATCAGCACTGAGTCTGTGTTTGGTAGGTATTATTAGCAACAGAAATTAGGCAGTGTTGCTCTTTAAGGTTATGCCACAGTAGCAACGATTCTTAAAACAAAACAAAACAAAAACCTACTTTGTTTTCTTTTAGTGCTTTAGATTATTGTCTTAATTTTTCTTTACTTAAAAAAGAGAATAAATCTAAATATTGGCCTTACACGTTAATAATCTTTAATTAGTAGTGCTGTAGATACATTTCCTGCTAGCATTTGGATGTTAACTGCTTCCCTAGTTTATAATCTTTCTTCAAAATTAACCACATTCTTATTCATTTTTTATCTTACATACCATATGCACATGAGTGTGACATGTGTTGTATGCATTTGGTATGTGTGGTATATGCTCACATGTGTGTGCCGATGCATATGGTAGTATATGCTCATGTGTGTGTGCCGATGCATATGGTAGTATATGTTCTCGTGTGCGTGCCAATGCATATGCCACCATGTGCCCAGGCCAGAGGAGGACATTGGATGCCCTATGTGATCACTTCTCTTATTCCCTTGGAATAGGACCTCACACTGAAACTAAGTTGTCTGGTCAGCTGGGCTCACAGGATCCCTAACCGTGCCACAGTTCTGGGTTTACAGGAGCATGTGGCTTCTCCTGGCTTTTAAGTGGGGCCTAGGCATTTGAACTTAGCGCTCTTGCCCACTGAGCCATCTCTCCACATATCCCACACTGGCCTTGAAAGTACCACACAGATGAACCTGACCTTGAACTTCTGATCCTCTTTCTCTCTTGTGCTGGGATACTAGGCAAGGGTCCCAGCACACCTGCTATATGCAGTGTTGTGGAAGGAACTGAAGGTTGTAGCAGTCCCAGAATGCTGTGTTCTGGCCATGGTCATATATAAGTTAGATCATAAGCATAAACACCATAGTCCTTTTGCCAACATATATTGATAAAGGGTTAAGAATAATATAAATTCAAGGTCTCTTTAGAAGTATTCATTATTATTGCCATGTGCATGTGATGCGTGTGTGTGAATTTATGCCTGCCACAGAGTGCACGTGGAGGTCAGTAGGTAATTCTGTGGAATCTCCTTCCACCTTGCTGTGGGTTCCAGGGTAGACTCTGGACCTTCAAGCTTACGTTGCTATTGCTGTTTATCTGAGGTAGGATCCACTTTCCCTCAGGCTGGCCTTGAACTTCTGGTTTTCCTGTCTCTGCCTCTCAAGTTCTGAGACTTCAGATACTGCCATCACTCCTGGATTACACACATGTAGTAAATATTAGGGTTCTAACCCAGAGAGTCACACGTTAGACTCCAAATTACATATCCCCAACCCAGGACTTGATATTTTCATGTTTATATCTTGGAAACCCGACGAGCAGTTCCAAATGTATTAGAAAGTCAAATTTTTTTTTCTTTTATGTGCCTAGAGACAAGAGTGCTCATTTGAATAACACAGAGTCTAAATATAATTTCTTAACCAAGAGGGAACCTCTTGCTGACTGTGTTCACGGGTGCTTTGTTGCCTTTGTCCCCCATGATTAAAGCACTCCGAGGTGCTCACCTTGGTGTCTCTCCTGTGTTCTGTGCCCCCTTGTCTCCGGCAGCCCGTTGGATAGAGTGTGTAAACACATCTATTCCCAATCCCAGCCTCTTCTCTTTCCCTTTTGATCTCTCTTCTGTTTCATCATTAATTCTGTAATTTCCCTTTTTCCCCATCAAGTCTTTGCGCCGGGAGCAGTCGTGGGCAGCTCGCAGCCACGACCTTTCTACCTCATCTTCTTTTGCAGAAGCATTTAAAATAGTAAACAGCCGGGCTGAGAATTCCCAGTGGTGCCCTGTTGCCGGCCTCCTTCCACATGCCTGCAGGCCTGCTCACTGGCAACGCAGGCACGCATCCGCGCGCAGGCCCCTGGCACACTGCGGTGAAGTCAGTGGCCTTCGTTTTTTTAGTGTAGGCCATACCCGGGCATCTCTGTGTAGGTTGGGATTTCCTGCGACCTTACTTTTCTCAGCCGCGGTGGAGAAGGGGGAAACTTTTGTGCTTCATAGGGCAAAAATCCAAGGACTTCTGAAGAACAAAAGTGAGCCAAGGAAGAAGGAAACGCACAGGGGTCAAAGCGGCAACAGGAAAGTTTTTGGGTTTCTTTGTGAGAGAGGAGTCTCTGAGGAGCAGCGTTGTGCTGAATGAGCGCTCACAGTGGAAGGCTCCTGACCTCGGGCTCCGGATGGCCTCTGGCCTAGAAGATTGTATAGATCCGCTGTTTTCTTCGGACTTCTGAGCATGCCCAGAGCTTTCCTGTCATGGAAGGGTCTTCTGACCACTCCCTGCAGAGTCGCTTCAGTCTCCTTGGAATGTTCAGCCTGCCAAGAGAGTGACAATCAGGAGCACATGGGAAGGTATCCTTCTAGCCTCATGGCCTGCTGTGGCCAGGAGTGTGACTCGAGGCAGCTCAGAGGCTCATCTGTGGGACCCCCTTGTGAGGCCTAAGATTTCTTATGCTAATTAGCCAACCAGCCCCACCTTCCTGTTTTAAAGCCCCGCCCTGCTCTCAGGACTAAGGGTGGCAAGTGTTCTCTTTATGGTTAGCATCGTCTCCAGTTTCTGAAGGCTTCATAAAAAAGTAGGTATAAGAAAAACACAGCACGACCGGATGCAGCCTGCTAGGAAGAATATGGTCCGGAGACCACGTTGAAACAAAAACCTATTCCTTTACTCCCTTCCGTTGCTTAATCATTCAATCAGTCTCTCGCCAAACATTTTCAGCGCATGTTCAATGGGTCCAGAATGGCGCTAATTGCTAAACTGATAGATGTAAGCCGAAGATATAAAAAGTCTTTAGGGACTGCGGTATATTTAGGGTTTGATCCCTAGAGTCTCTGAGATCGACACAATGCCCAGTCTTCCAGGGTAAGGTTTTTATTGAACAAATAAAACGATGCATGCTTCTATGCTGTGAATAACAGGACATGCGGGTCCTTTAAGGACACCGGCAGCATGGGCCCGCCCTGACTGCGTCACCTTCCGTTGCCACTGCCCTGGCATGAACTCCTTCCTCAACTCTTCTCTGTGCTCTGGCTCCTTGGCGGTCTGGTTCACCCCAAAGCATGATATACCTTCTGTTTTCAGTGTTCCTAGCTGCTCTTGTGAGGCGGGGCAGGGGTGGTGGTGAACAGACGGGCCACAGTAACATTTTAGAAGCAACGGTGAGAGACCACTGGGCTATGGCTGCCCCAGTTCTGGCCAGTGACCATCTTATGGCTGGGGTATATTCTCTTTCATCCTGACCCTTCATCTGTGGCTTAGTCCACAACCTCCAGCTCCTGCATCCCTAGGGAAGAACAAAGAAGACTTTCTAAGTAAGATGGCGAGGCTGTCTCTCTAGGGGTGCTTTGGACCACCCAAGGGCTTGATGTTAACACTGGCTTCATGTTGTTCTATCTTTCTTTTTCATATTAGGCTTTGGGCATTTTCTTTGCAGATTAAAAAGTATACTACAGTATTTTCCCAAATTAGAAAAAGAGAGAGAGAGAGAAACAATTCTTCCCTGAAGATAAATTCTGCTGTTACAACCCAGAATGCAGAAATAGCCACAGGCAGCTTTTAAAGGAGCAGCCTGCTTCATAATTAGGATGACAGAGCCCCCATTCACACTCTGAGCATCCTAGAAGTCAGTGAGCAGTCCAACTCTGCAGGAAAATGTCATGAGCGAAGAGATGGAGACTTGTGTGTGCTTGGTGGGGCTACACAAGAAGGAACACTGGAGTCTACATCCTGATCTATGCAGAAGGCACTGCAGAATTTCCTCCTTTTAAAGACTTACTATTATCAGTGGTGAGAGAGAGAGAGAGAGAGAAAGAGAGAGAGAGAGAGAGAGAGAGACAGAGACAGAGACAGAGACAGAGACAGAGACAGAGACAGAGAGGCAGAGAGAGAGATAGAGACAGAGAGAGAGAGAGACAGAGAGAGAGAGGGGGGTAAGGTACACACCACATTGCTCAAATGGAGGTCAGAGGATAACCTTATGGAGTCAGTTTTCTCCTTTCTCTCCTTTTCCCTTTGTGTGAGCTCCAGGGCTGTCCTGGGGGCATTCCTTCACTGGTATTAGAATGTACTCTGTCAAGATTTCAAGTCAGGTTGTATGGTGTATTAAGTCAGGTTCTCTAAGGAACAGAACAGACAGAATTGTTTATTAAAAGGTGATGTATTAGAGGGATTTACAGGCTGTGGCCTGGGTACTGTAGCAATGGCTATCTCTTGCTCCAGTCCATGAGATGCCGTGTCCCAGTACTCTCAGTCTGGTGCTGGAATCCAAGGGAGGGCCTAGAAGAATGCTAATTTTCATCAGTCTTTGTTGAAATCTTGATGACATAGCTTCTAACATCAGTGAAGGAAAGCTTCAGTGACAGAGTGGATAAACTTGCCAGCAAGAGAGAAGGCAAGCAGGCAAAAAGCAAAAACTTCCTTCTTTATCCTTTTATGGGTGTAGTCTGCTAACAAAAGGCAAGACTCAGATTTAGGGTAGGTGCTTCATTTCAAATAATAATAATAGACATCCTTCACAGGTGTGCCCAGCTACTTAGGTTTTAGTTCCAGATGTAGTCAACAACCAAGAGTAGCCAACCCACACTGCCAAACACTTTTGCCAACTAAGATACCTTGCCAGTTTCATCTTAGATTTTTTTTTTTGAGTTAGAAGAGCAATAGACAGCCACCCAAGGGACGTACCATTCAAAGTAGGAGGGGCTGAGTAGCACAGCTAATTCCCTGTACTTGCCAGGGTCCCAGAACACTGTCAGTCTACTGAAATCAACCAATAAAATCACTAGCTGAAAGAATGAATGGTGGAGATGGATACAGGTGTCCAAAGGTTCATATGGTAGCCTCCATCCCATGCATCCAAGTCTGGCCAAGGAGGTTGCATCACCCTTGTAGGCTCAACATGAGCTCTTGAACTGCACCTCTTCCTTGCCATCTGACAATGTGAGGATATTTTTAAAATGAGGCGGATTACAGAAATGTGGTGAGGTATGGGGGAACGTAGAGCTATGATGATGTACCTGGGGTGCTTCTCTCAGCCTCAAGAGACAAAGCAAGGGTATTACTACAGCCTGGGAGGGAAAGGTTTACAGAAGGGATTGTCTCAAAATGAGCTGTCCCTCAAACAGAGGTTTGTGTCACATGGGGGAAGCTGAGGGACAAATCTCCCCTCTAAAACACTGGGGCAAACAGGAACACTGAAGACTTGGGCTGGCTCCTCCTCCTCCTCCTCCTCCTCCTCCTCCTCCTCCTCCTCCTCGTCCTCCTCCTCCTTCTTCTTCTCTTCCTCCTCCTCCTCCTCATTTTCTTAAAGTACAACTATTCTTGCTAGGTGTGCTGGTGCAGGAGGCAAAGGCAGGCATATCTCCATGAGTTTGAGACCAGATTGGTCTACTTCATGAGTCCCAGGTCATCTACAAAGTGAGACGTTGTCTCAAAAACAAAACACAACACAAATCAAAACAGTCAGAAAGTAACTCCCAAATATTCTTCTTTGGAAATTAAAAAAAAATTACATTTCCTATGGGCATGGACATGCATATGTAAGTTGTAGAAAGGACAACTTGTGGGAGTTGGTTCACTCCTTCAACCTTATGGGTCTTGGGGATTTAGCTTAGGTCATCAGGCTTGGTGGGAGGGTCCTTTACCTACTGACCCATCTCATCAGCCCAGCTCACCAGCCCATCTCACCAGCCCAACTCCTGATATTCTGAGCCCTGTATAATTTCTGGGCAACCACTCAGACTGATCACTGAGCTTAGAGTGAGAATTCAGTGGAGTGTTTATTCATATAGTAGCAAGACAGAAGGGTCTCCTTACAGTCTTGATCTGAAAATGCAGGCTCTCAGGTATAATTAAGGATATCATTTGAAAATGGGTGCCTTGACTGTGGTACCAGCTGTGGTCATGGTGGATGTAAATGACAGTACTGCTTGCTGAGTACCTATCATACCCAGGTACTTGGCTGTGCACACAGAGCATCACTAGGGAGACACATCTCTATTAAGAACAACCTTGAAGAAGCTTTCCACCTCTCTGCTAAAAAAGAGAATTTTTGCAAAGCTTTGAAAATTAAACTAATGTGAAACCTCTGTGGGGAACAGTTGTCACAGCTGGTGGAATATGTCAACTATTAAATAACAACCCTCTGGAAGGCAGTGAAGCATAGAGCGTGGTGTCCCACCTAGCCCGGGTAGGAATCTAATAGACAGAACGCAGAAGCTCAGTTGGAATGTGGGTACTGTTTAAGGGTTTATGAACTTGTAATTTAGCCTCTGGGTTTCTGCTGTTATCCTTCTCTTGGTTTTCTTATGTCCTTTCCAACAATGAAAATAAGATTATCAAAAACCTTCCACCTTGGTTGACAGATTCATTGTAAGGAGCCCAGGCTTTTTACTGCAGAGCACAATTAGGAGTCACGAGGACTCAATGCGACTATAGGATTTGATGCCATTGAGCCTGGCAGCTGCTTGGTTCTCTGGTCGTCTCTTGTTGCTCATGCACCTCCTCTTCTGGGAATTTCATTTGTACAGACAAAGCTAACCAAAGAGGCCCTGGCTTTGATCGCTCTTCCTCCATGAAGTCATAATAGCCCAGGTGAGTAAAATAGGGCTTTTCTTTGTGGCTCTGCAAACACTCAGTTCCATTGCTGAAATGAAAATGACAACCTGCAATTGTTCAAAGGGGCTGAAGTCTGCCTCTCCTTATGTGGTGGGAGTGGAGGAAACGTACTGACAAGAGCTAATTAAATTATGACCTTTCTGAGTGGGGGAGATGTCTCTCTCAGTCAGTAGAGTGCTTGCCATGCAAGCATGAAGGGTAAGATTCATCTCCAGGACCCAGATCACAAAGCCAGGCATGGTGGTGTGTGCCTGTAATCTCAGTGCTGGGAGGTAGAGACAGAAGGATCTCCAGGCCTCATCGGACAGTTACCTCAGCTGAGTCAGGGAACTCCAGGCCAATGAGAGATCCTGTCTCAAAATATCAGATGGACATCTCCTGAAGAATGACGTTAGAGATTGGCCTCTGCCCTCCACACATGTGCACTTACATTCGAGGAACATATCTAAAAGCATATGCACCCACACCCTGAAAAGTATACACCTACAACTTAGACAAAGCCAAATTGAAACCATGATTAATATCAATCAGAAGCATTTCTTTATAAAGTTTTAGAATTGTGAAAATCCTTTTTTTGTTGGTGCTCTTCATAACCCTACCTGTCTAGTTAGAAACAAATCCATATGTACCTAAAGGTGACACACATTTACTAGATATTATGTTTATCAGATATAAATATGCCAGTGCCACACACCTCCACTGTTAACTCTGAGCATCTCTATGATGTATATTTTGCATGCCCGGGAACTCAGGTAGTCATCTACTCTGTGACATCAGTTGGAGCCCATATTATCAGCTCCTGTTTTGCCAGGTGTTTCTGATTCCACCAGACATGTCTACCTATATCACAGGTAGATGGTTACCAGAGCCCTGGAATGTCCACCCCCCTCCCATCCCCAGGTTTCCTGAGATGTCCCTGTACCCAGCTAACTATTTTAGGTGAGGGATTGAGGACAAGATTAGACTTTATGAGGCAGCCTTGATTCATCCTGAAAATGAAACAAGAAAGAGGGCTGGAGCAATGTCTCAGTCAGTTAAAGGTATTGGTTGCTCTTGGAGAGGACCTAGGTTTGAGACTCAACACCCACATACTGGCTCACAACCATCTGTAATTCCAGTCCCCTGGGCATCTGACACCCAACTTTGGCGGCCATGGACACTAGACATGCACACTGTGCACAGGATATAAACATGCAGACAAGAAACCCATCTTCATAAAATACAAGAAAAATGAATTCTATCAGTTTTGGCTGAGGTTTCGTTGTTTTCCCCTAAGAAATAAGAATGTGTAGTTAATGAAGGTGGTGTCTAGACACCCTGCTCTTTCCACTTGCCATTGGCTGGGGCTGGTTAGGCTTCTTTTTACATTTTTTTTCCCCTAGAGTTCCCCCAGTCTCTCATGTAGAGGGGGGTCTGTGCACTGGGAACTTTACTGTGATGCACTGTGTCTGAGGGCTGTCAACAGACTGGAGGAAGGACAGCATCTATAAGGAGCTCAATGTGTCCTCTCCAGTTCATATGCTCAAGTCCTGACCTGTGCACCTCAGAGTATATATAACTGCATTTGGAGATAGGATCTTTTCAGAGGTAGTTAAACCAAACCTAAGCTGTTAGGGTATGCACTAATTCAAGTAGGCCTTAGAATAAGAGTGACAGACAGGCACATAGAATAAACATGCCTATGCAAGAAGATGACAGACTGAATCCTGAACGCCAGGGAGAGCATCTGGACACTTATGGCCCTCAGAAGGAACGGACACTGTTGCCATCTTGATTTAGGCTTCAAGCTTCTGGCTCTAGAACCATGAGAAAGCAGTTTCTGATGTTTTAGACACCCAACCTGTGTTCATTCAAATAACTCCAAAACAGAAACAAAACACTATCCCAGAATGACACATGCTGTATTGGGACAGTCCTCTGAAAGTCTGACCATGCTTGAAGGGGTGGGGACTGTCCATGTTGGATTGTGTGACATCTGAAAAGTGCAGGCAGGTTGGAGGATTCCTAGCGCCAAGGTAAGCCATCAAGAGTGGACAGGTGGTGCTTCTTCAGGGAAGCGAACCACAGACAAGAGTGTCTGGGAAGAAAGATCTGAAACACAGTAAGATGCTGTGACTCAGGAAGGTAGGAGCCTGAGGCTGAATAATAAGAACGATTTTAGGGCTGTGGGCTTGAAGAAACTGAAGATGAGGCTGCTAACAGACGTAGAAAGCAAGGCTGGTGTGCTCACCACTGAGGAGGCCCATAGTCACCTGTCATGGGAGGAAAGTCATGTCTACTCATAAGGAAGTCCAGACCAACCAAGGTCATTGATAAGCCCAAACACTTACATTTCTGACCTATGTATCTGTAAATCACCCCTGACTGAGAATATATGGGATTTTAGTGTCTAAAGCAAGCGTCGACCTATAAGAAATAATGTTAAATGGCTCCAGAAGTCAGTGGTAGTGGCCCAGGGAGACAGGTAGGTCATTATGCTGACAATACAATTCTGCTGAATGAACAAGAGGATACAGCTTTCACAGGAGCCATTTGCTTGGTACGCTTATTAATTTCCAACGTGCCATTCTGGGATCTTTCCCAGAAATGTCATCCATGACCCCTGGGAGGAATTTTTCCAAGCAGGTGTCACCGCTTTGTTGCTTAGAGAGGGAGCTTCCGAAAGCTTCAGGAGTTACAGTTGCTGTACCAGGCATCCCAGGCAGAGGCAAAAAATGCCCAGCGTATGAGAGATGGTAGAAAATGTTATGCCTGAATTGTGAAAACAATTGAAGCAGTTGTTTCACTGGTTCGTGAATGTAATCAGACCTCCTTGCAGAAAACACAGCCTTAGGTTTCCTGGGCTTAATACTGTAGAGCAATGCCTTTCAAATATTTTCAGCAGCAAAATCCTTTTTCACTGAACTCTCAGGGACAACTCGGGATGTCAAAAACAGATGGTAGAGCAGCACTTTTGGTTGAAGCACCAGGCCAAGGCTCAGTGCCTACTTAGCCTCGTCCCACCAAGGGATTTTGGTGGGATGTAATTTGAACACAATATGCAGCTTAAAATTCATGGAATGATGACCGGGCAGTGGTGGTGCATGCCTTTAATCCCAGCACTTGGGAGGCAGAGGCAGGCAGATTTCTGAGTTCCAGACCAGCCTGGTCTACAGAGTGAGTTTTACGACAGCCAGGGCTATACAGAGAAACCCTGTCTCAGAAAACCAAACCAACCAACCAACCAACCAACCAACCAAAAAAAAAACCAAAAAAAAAAAAAAAAAAACCAAAACCCAACCTCCCCCCCCAAAAAACCCCAAACAAACAAACAAACAAACAAAAAACAAAAACAAACAAAACAAAAACAAACAAAAAAAGAATGGTGTGTTAACCAAAACAAACAGACAAAAAAAACCCAAAAAACCAAAAACCAAACCAAAACAAAAAAGAATGGTGTGTTAGTCGATGTTCTGCCACTATAGCAAATAATGTAGACAAAACATCACAAAAAGATAAAGGTTTATTTTGTTGCACAGTTTGGAAGGTTCTGGTCTAAGACAGGAAGTCACAGCAGGAATAAGTGGTAGAGGAATCTGCTCAGCTCATGGGATCTGGGAAGCACAGCCAAAGGGAGACAGAGGGACTGAGGTCCCACAGTCCTTGTCAAGGTCATGTCTTTAAGGACCTGACTTCTTCCTAATTAGGCCCTAGGCCCCCAGGTTTCTACGATCTAGAGATAAACAAAGGCCAAACTTTTAGCACATGGACTTTGAGGAATATTTTAAGATTCAAACTGTAGCAGCAGGTAGCTTGTTTTTTGAACTGGTCAGGTTGAAATGTTGAGGATATCAAAAAACTGGGAACAATATTAGATTTTTGAGATTGGATTTAGTTGTCTCATTATTTAGGGCCATCTCTTATGGTACCAAGGATTGACCTTAGGGACTTGAATATCTGAGGCAGGTGCTTTGCTACTGAATGATAGTGACTTTCTCTGTTCCTATTTAAACCATTCTAACAAACCATCTTACCATTTAACAGTTAGCCATGGCAGGGCCCACTTAATTGCTCATGACTTTCCACTTAGCTGGAGTTCATTGGAGGATTGCTTGTCTCTATTCTAGTTGTAGGAGGCTGAGGGGTTCCCCTGGGCCTGGAGGATTTGTTTCCTAAGATGACTTAACTCCCCATTAACAAATTGGTGCTCGCTGTTGATTGGGATATAGTGTTGGATTTGATCCTTGGTTTGTTTTCAAGTAGTCTCTCCCTGGGTGCCTAGAGCTTTCACTGCCTGGCAAATAGGTTCCGGGAAAGAGTGTTCCAAATGACAGACAGTGGGAGCTGCCAGTTTGGCAAGAGCTTGACTTGTAAACTGGTTCAGTATCGGCTCAGTATCTGTCATATACAGCTCATTTCACTGACCAAAGCAGTGACCAGGCCCACTCGTGTAAGAGGGGAAGACTGAGTCCATTTCTTCTGAGGCAGTAAGCTCTGACCACCAGCCTCCCCAGCCACTTCAGTTTTGCAATCTAACTAATGTGGGATGCTGGAATGCTGCCTAGTCTTGTTGGCTTGATCTTGTGCAGGTCTTGTGTAGATAACCACAGCCACAGAGAGGTCATCTTCAAGCATGTCAATAATATGTTCTCATTTAGTTGTTCTGTTTTTTTTTTTTCACCCCTTTTATGTTCTTCAAGAGAGTCAGGGATGTGTGCCATCATCTCTGTGTGCCAAGCATGCCATCCTCACTTCCTGACACATATAGTCATTTCTTCTACACTCTGTCACTTAAGAGACATTTAAATGTTGCCAATTTCATGGGCTAGACTACCATGATCACAAAGCTGGGGAACGCCCCCTTATTGACTTTACAGTCAGTCACATTGCACAAGACAGAGCACGGACAGTGCTGGGTTTGCCTAGGCTGGGGTTTGGTGGGGTTTGATGCAGATAAAACGAAGCTGTGGGAGCCCGGTGAGTGATGTCAATGACTGCCTTGGCTTGCCTGCTTTTAAATGCTCTCCCCTCTCACCCCTCATCCCATGCTGTCCCTCTACTGCTGCTCTTCCAAAGCATCATCCACACGTGCATCTAAGAACCTGGTTCCCTTCTTCACGCTGTCCGAGCACTCTACTTGTAGGTCCATCATCCTGTCTTGGGCACAGCTGTTGATCATAAACCCATTGAAAGTGAATCTCAAGTCTTCATTATCCCGTTGTTCTCTCCAGGGTCTGGAGCAGTCGCAGGCAATAAATAATTGATTGCCTGCTCAGTGTAAGTATAATACGTGGTGACTCTCTTCGGTGGTCGGCGGTGGAGGAAATGAAGTTTCTCTTGTGAACTGGTAAGTAGATTCTCTCTCTGTGTGTTGTTGATTTGCTGAACAGTGTGTTTAGTATATAATGGTAAATCCCACCCGTGTGTGTGTATGTGTGTGTGTGTGTGTGTGTGTGTGTGTGTGTGTGTGTAGTTTTTAGAGGCAGCTTCTCTCACTGTTGTGGAATTTGCCAAATAGCCCAGTAGGTTAGGCTGGCAGGCCAGCAAGCCCTGGGAGTCCTCCTGTTTCTGGGGTTATAGACATGGAACACCATACTTACATCTTTCACATGAATCCTGGGGATGGAACTAAGGTCTTCACACTTGGTGACAAGCACTATACTAACAGGGACATCTTCCCAGTCTGATTCCATATATTTTTAAAGTTCTGAATTACAGACATGTATCCCCATACTTGGCATTTTTACATGAATTCTGGGGATGGACTTTAGCTCTTCATACCTTGTGGCAAGCACTTTACTGACTAAAATATCTCCCTAGCCCGATCCCATATAGTTCCAAAGCTCTGGCACAAAATATTGAAAGCTTATGCTTCGCCTGAAAATCAAGATGTAGTCTGCTTTCACAAGGCTAAAATGCCTCTCACCTGGCACTGGTGGATGGCTGGTGACATGGGGACAATTCTCCTTGCTACCTCTATCTAGTGGCAGCTCGGCTGGAGTTTGGAGAGTTGCCAGTTCCTGCAGTAAACTTTGGGTAAACACTGCCCGCTTCAATACTTTATCTCTGGAGTCTCAGGGCTGGCCGGCTGGCCTGGAAATGGTTTCCAGAGCAGGTATTGCTCACTCGGAGTCAGAAAACCCACAGGCAGCTGTGGAAAACAAAACAGGATGTGGGACGGAGGGTCTGCAGGAACAGCCTCTTTCTGGGGCGGCTGCCAATGACAGCAGGGTCCTGAAGAAGAACAAAGAAGCAGACACAACTGGTGACCAGGTCTTAGGACACCTGGGCATCCTTTGAGGGTTAGGGTCGAGGGAAGAGGAAGTGTTGGCAGTTAATCCAAGTTAGAAGGTAATGTCATAACCCACGGAATCTCCAGGAGACGACAGGAAATCACTTTCAAGGTAAACAAAGGGGCCTGAGTTAGCTTTTAGAGGCGGATAGCAAAGCCTCAAACATTTTGAAGGATAAGATAAAAAGTCTTGGAAGCTATAAAGACACAGAAAACGAAGGAACAAAGAAAACACTCCTTCAAAAACCGAAACGTGATCTTCTCAAAGTCGGCTAGAGAATCTGCAAAGGAATCTTGGAGGTGGGAAGTCATGCATTTTTAATCTCACCATTCTCTCGGCTTCTCTGCTTACACCTGGTGAACGAAAATAGAGTAGGAAGGAAGATAGGACATTCACCCCGCTTCGTTTTGGAATTTCAGAGAGCAAAGTCACTTGATTTGCCAGCGCTGTGCAGGACTACATCCTTGCACCCATTCAATAGGAGCCCACCTAAAGTCACCGTTTGGGGAAGTGGAGTAGCCAGGGTGGGGTGGAGAAGCTTTGTTAGTGCAGATGTTGCTGCTGAGTCCTCCCTAGGGTTTGGGCTGTGGTAAAATGGTGCTTAAAGGGCTCACCACAAAGTGCTACTACTTTGCCTGCTCTGGCTTCTTTTAATGTTCGTAGTTTCTTTTCTATCCTCCGATGAACAAGCGTGTGAGATACCTGAGAGCAGAGACGCCATCAAAATTGTTCTCTTCTGACTCTTATGGACATGAAGGCCCCATGGCTGGTTCAGGGAACCCACTCCATAGAGCGGTTTAGCATGTGCAAATAGTGTCTTCACTATCGATTGTTAGTGAAAATTATATTCCCTTACTTGTCGCCCAATGGAATGTTCTAGAAACTGCCTATGTGCGGGAATGTAGCAGGGGTCAGACAATAAGAAACAAGGGAATCCATTTGATTTTGGATGGAGGAACACTTCAGTCATCCAGGAGTAAGTGGTATCTGGCTCTCAGATGAGAGGCACCATCTTTGGAAGGGGAAGCATCTGAGTGAACATGATATATACTGCATGATACCTCACACCTTCCAAGTGAAAATCTTATGTTTGCTCATCTAATACCTCCAAGAGAGGGAAGCCATAGTCTACAGCTATACATCATAGAAATGGCCACTGTGTGCACCATGTGTGTCCATGCGTGCATTTGAGTGTGTGTGTGTGTGTGTGTGTGCGTGTGTGTGTGTATTGTTTAGTTGGAGGAGCTATCAGGAAGGGCTACTTGTGGACTCACATCAGAACCCAGGTCCCCTTATGCTCTTTGGTTCAAGCTCTTCTCCCTAATTGTGGGGGTGCTGGAAGTTGACATTTCCCTCTGGTGTACAACCTCATGGTGGTAAGATAAGAGTGAGAATTTGAAAGAATAGCTTCATGGAAGATGGGGGAACATGTTGTTTGCGAGATGGGACAAGGGTCAGACATCATGGTGAACAACTAGAAGTTGAAAGACAATGCGACTGGAGCGCAAATCAGACCGGTGGCCAGAGACCCTGAAAATAGGAATCTGGTTCTGTGTTTTTCCTCTCCTTTCTCTTTTCCTCTAAAGAATGTGTCCAAGGAGCTGAGCCACTGAGAAGCAGGGGCCATTTAAGGACATTTTCTTTACAAATATGAGAGACCAGCCATGAAGTGCTGGCAGGGGCAGGATGGGTGGGGTGTGTGTAAGAATCCCAGAATCCTTCCCTCTGCTGCGTGGCAGGCACAGACTGTAGACACACAGAGGCCCTCCTGCTTCCATGCCACAAGACACAGGAGGGGAAGATGTCTACAGACCCACCTACTACCATGCCACAGGGGCAGGTTGAAAACACTTACAAGGTCCGCTTGCTGTCACCCCCCCACCCCCTACCTCACATGGACAGAGGAGTTCATCCAGAGGCCTGCAAGCCACATGTTCACCTGCAGTGGGAGCTACAAGATGCAAATATGTGGTGGACAGATGGGAGAGAAAGAAAGCTGAACAGTTTGAACATTATAAAAAAGGTGGAACTGGAGATACGACGGTGGAGAGGAATAGTCTGCTATGAGTAACTAGGCCCTGTTGCCTGAGGCCATGATGAAGCCTGTGCTGCCTCAGAGGGCCACACTAGGGTCCAGGGCTATCCAGTGGTTCATATTACCATTAGAGACCATAGGGAAGTCCCTGGTCTGGGCACTACATGATGCCCAAGGTTTGGGCAGAACTGGCCCCACCTCTCACTGGTTTCTGCACACTGAGGAACTGTCCTTACATCTCACTGGGCAGCACAATGGTGCTGACTCTGGAGGTGTAGGTGAGCCAATCCCAAGGGCATGAGTGCTGGCCCTGCCTCTTGCTAATGGCAACATTGGGTGGCCACCAGAACAGGGCAGGAGTGCTAGCCCTAATGCTACAGATGCGGGAGAGCCAGGAGGCAGATCAGCTCAGGTACCACACAGGCCCAGACCCAGAGCTTTGAGTCAGCCCACTCCAAGATCTACATCATCTGTGAACTGTTGGAACACATGATAGGGTGTGCCCGGCTGATCCAAAGCTGCAGGATCTCTGAGACACAGGGCAACAATAGGATAACCAGGAAGAGTTCCAGTGAGGATCCAGTACTGAAGGTGTTACAGAAGCCAGCAATCTCGAACCAGATCAATGACTCATTGCAATGAAGATTTGCAAGTGAAGATGTATGGACAGCGGGATATCCTGTGGGACACATTGTGACACACAACAGCTTCCACAACAAAATGTATTCTCTGATGTTTGTTTTGTTTATTTGCTTGTGTGCTTTTATTTTCTTTGGGAGGGAGGTTGCAAGGGTGGAGGGTGGATATGAGGGGGTAGGGAGATGAGTGGGACCGGAGTGCATGATGGGAAAGTCACAAAGAATCAATAGAAAGTTAAAAAGTATATGAG
Organism: Mus musculus; assembly: GCF_000001635.26. Lineage (NCBI taxonomy): Eukaryota > Metazoa > Chordata > Mammalia > Rodentia > Muridae > Mus > Mus musculus. The sequence continues at coordinate 150,871 of NW_019168504.1, read as the reverse complement.
ACCAAGGGAGGTTACACATCTATCATGTTTTTCTTTGGAGGCTGTCATTGTTTCCTATGATAGAGAGCCAAGCTTTATCCTGATAAAGCATTTATGTGATAGAAAAGTCAAGTCGTCAGGTCCCCAGTGTGACTCTACTTGGCACAAGATATGGTGTGGCTTTCTGTGTCTCTGGAAGGCTTGATTTTTAACAGAGTCCACTTATAGACAGTGGCGTACATATAAACATACTGGAGCACTGAAATGATGGTTTGATCAATGGCAGACTGTATATTCCATATAGTTCAGGTGTATCATAGGTTCTACCATTTGAATATGTGTAGTTTGTGTCAATATCCTCTGAATACTTATACTGCAACAATATCATTGGATGATGAATTGTCTCTTAGAATGTGCCCTGTCATTAAGTAATATTTATTTATAGTTATGTGACAAAGCTAAAGTTACTGTGTAAACAAATAGCCATGGTGTTTGGGGAGGTGGGAAAAATGTGTCTCCATTCTCATCCAAGCAAAAACCGAAGAACCATGCAGATGAGTTGTAATTTCTTTTCCCTACACTTTATCCCAGATGGAGTCCTAGCAGGAACATGTAGGGGCCTCATGTGTCTAAGGACAGGTAGGATAGTGGTTATATAAGAACAAGTTTGATTTAAACATTATACATACATGTGTGTGTGTGTATCTGCTCTTGTGTATATACACACACACACATATACACACAAACACATACACATATATATGTATACACACACACATATATATAGTGTTGGTGGCCAAGGTATTTACATATCTGGTAGTACCTCGATCACTGAGCTATATTGCTATCCCTGAACTTGTATTTTTGAGAGTTCTATGTCACGTTAACCTATTAATAAATTGACTTCAGTTAAGATGACTTCTTTTGAATTATTGCTGATCAACATGGTTTGTTTTTCCCCCCTTAGCTCATCCTCATATCCTCATCTTTTTCACGTTCTAATTAATTTTCAACTCTGTTTATCTGCTTGAGCACAGAGAGTCTTAATTGCCTTAGGAGAAGGTAGTGTTAAACCGGAGTAGGTTGGAAGAGTCCAATTTAACTGTCTCCTTTTGAATCAGGTGCTTGGGAATTTGGAACTCTGCAACTTCTTGGCAGCTAACGTGTTTTGAGGATGAATCGTGGCCATGCCAGTGTTTATTGACAGTCTTCATCTGTCTGTGGATATTGGGATCCATGGAGAAGAACACACAGAATCCACAGAGAACAGTATCTACTTAGCAATTTAAACCTCTCCTTCATCCCTCCCTTCAGTTAATACTGGTTCTTCTTCATAGGAAGCAAACTGAGAGCGTTCACTTTTCCTAATCAGGTTTCCATTCCCTGTGACATGAAGGGACAGTTAGGGGAGGGAGGGGGATGATAGAATATAAGGTTGGATAGTCTACACTGCTCAGACAGTGATTGATCCCGATTGGCACTTGTAGGCTCTTGATTTTTCTCCTGTGAGCCAAGAGGAGCTGTTCCCTGTGGCAGCAGGGTAATCCTGGGGTGCCTGGGTTTGGCCAGCCTGCTGGATGGACGGATTCAAATGCAAATAGGGATTGCTGTTTGGTATGCGGGAGGCTTTCAGTAGAAGCCTCAGAAGTTTGGATCCTTTGTGAAATCTGAAGAATCAATCTACTCTGTCCTTGGTGCCCACCGAGCAAACCTCTCTACCGCTTCTTTCTCTGGTACAGAAGATAAACGAAAAAAAATCCCATTATTCAGCTTATGCCATTGTCATGGCAGTCTCCTTTGAGCCTCTTGGCAAAACCCTGCTTGCTTTAGAACCGTACATCATACCGGATCCATTGAGAGCCATTATTTATCTGACAGGATATTTATAAAAGCCAGCATTAGCTGTGGCTCCCAGTCAATATGTTTCTCTCTCGCTGACACACATCACACCAACAGGCTTGAAATATTTAAATACAATAGTCCCTTCAAGAAATCATTAATTTTTCTATCACTGCCACTAGTGATAATTTGACGGAAATGGATTTTGTTGGAAGAGCTGAGCTGTCTACCAGTGGATACTTTCAAGTTCCCCACACTTCAGAGGCATTCCCACACTTCAGTGTAGGGCACAGTGAGGGTCCAGGAAGACCAGAACCCAGCGGTCCAGAGGCAGTGGCACGGCAGCAGCTGGCTTACCCCAGCACCGCCCCACCCACTTCAGTTAGGAAGGCGGTTAAATATCAAGGAGAGAAAAGGAACCGGAGGCCCAGCCACCTCATTAAGGTCCCCATCTCTGCTACTCTGTCTCCTCCCGCCTGCCCCCTGCTTCTCAGCTCCTTCATTCTCCTTTGCCCTCCCCTCTCTTTTATCCATGTTTCCACTCTCTCTGCCTTCTCCTGTGGTGTTAGCTTTTGCTCTTTGATCTTTCTTTTCCCTTATTCACACCCCCTGTGGGGTGTGTGACTGGGTAGAAAATGGAGGACAGTCATAAGTGTCTCCCTCAGTGTCTCTGCTCCCTAGAGGGTTGGGGTCTGGGACAGTGTCTCTGTGTCTGGCTATTGGCTCACCTCTCACTGGGAATCTTCATCCATAATTAATGGAGAGCATTTCTATGACCTCTCACCAGGGAGGACAAGGCTCCAACTGTGAGGTTTCCTGGAGGCAGGAAGGACGTGGAACTTGTTCAGAATATGATACCCTGTGTTCCAGGCATGGTTCCTTAACAGAGGAAAGAGATTCAGCAAGTGTACCCGCAGCAGCAGCAGTGGCCTTTCTATAACCGAAATGGGACAGCTCCTATAGCGAGCAGACAAGAGGCGTGGTTTCTGCTTGTTTGTTTGTTTTTGTTTTGCATATTAGACATGACAAAGCTTGGTTAATTCATGAAAAAACAAAACAAAATTGTCAACCAGCAAACAAAACAACAGCAACAGCAGAAGTCATTTGGGGTGGCATTTTGGAATCTCGGTGATTTCCTCTTATTAAACTTGTGGTTCATGTGGAAATGACACCGCAGGATCATGTGGAAGGTTCCAGATTGTTACCCCAACCCCCCCCCCCCCAGAGCTGTGAATCTGTCTATCCAGATAATGCTAGGACCTAGGCCAGGCTTCTCTCGTTCTACCACTCCAAACAATCACACCTGTCCTAATCCCTTATTGTCTGTCCTGACACAGTGCCAATCAACTCTAGGCAGCTCTGGGTCATAAGAAGAGAGGATAATGCCTCCGAGTTCAAGAATATTACACGATGTTTGGAATTTAGCTGTGGAGAGGGACCAGACTTAGCCATAAACATGTCATGAGAATCATAAAGGTGGGTCTCATCTGGAGGAGAAGTTTCCAGGAAGGAGGTGGTACGAGAGGACTTCTTAGACTGTACGTGGAAATGTGAAAGACAGGTACTGGGGGTTACATGAAGAGGCACCGAATTTAAGTAAGGCATTGGTAATGACCAAGACTAAGCCCTTTCCAGATCACAAGAGAGGACAGGCAATAACCACATCTTCAGCCTGCTCCACACTCTGCTAAGTTGATAGTTAAAACAACTACCACAGAGAGATGGATGATAGATAGATAGATAGATAGATAGATAGATAGATAGATAGATAGATAGGTAAACGATGCATAGGTAGATGATAGATAGATTGATAGATAGATAGGTGATCATAAGGTTCAGCTGGGTGAAGGTGAGAGAGGTTCTAAAATGGAGTATTTAAATTTTTTAAGACCACTCACTTAGAAAAGAGAGAGTACAGAAGGAACATGCTGGAAACAGGGACCTCTGGGAGAATGTGGGTAAGAAATTGATGGTGAGGAAGGTTAAGGAGAAGAATTTGGCAAGTTTCCATATGAAGAATCTGGAGATAAGAGGGATAAAGAAAACGAAATGGAAAAGACCATTCGTTCACAGTTCTGAGCTGTGTCTCTGTGTTAGCTGGGATGTTAGAAGTCACACCGCCAGGCTGGAGGGATGGCTCTGTGGTTATGAGTGCTGAATGCTAGTTGTTCTTGTTCTTGTAAGACTAGGGCTCTGATCCCAGCACCCATGTCAGGTTGCTCCCCACTGCTTGTCACTCCAGTTTTAGGGGAACTGATAACCTTTTCTGGGCTCTACCCTCACCTGCACACATGTGACTCACACAGACAGACATAGACACACACAGACCGAGATACACACAGTCAGACACAGGCAGGCAGACACACATATACACAAATAAAATCTTAATAATAAAGTCAAACTCTCAGCAAACGCTCAGGTCCCCAAGATTTCCGGAGGGATCCAGGAAGCTTCATGATGGCTGACATCTTTCACTCACTGTTTGTGGGAGACTTTGCTGAAAGGGGAGGGCTTATCTTATGTAGCAGCAGACTAGGAAGTAGGTAAGCCAGAGTGAGATAGTGTTGTGCACCGTGAAGGACTTGCGGGGCACAACTCCAGAACATTTGTCCAAAGAAAGATTAAGACACGATTCGAATAGAGAGAAGAGTCCTGCTGGCTTGGGGAGATTTTGAACACCGGTTGGGGATCATTAAGTAGATAGCCCTTGGTTGGAAAATTCTGCCATTACAAGTTCATTTTGAAACCCAGGACGTGTCATGCTTCTGTTGCTGGTGGCTAGTTCTTTCCATAATGGCATCTTTCATTTTTAGGGGCTTTAAATAGAAAAGCAGTGCTCAAATCCACCGAGGCTGCTCCAGGAAGCTGCAGAGCATTCATAGAATTGCTTCCTTCAGAGTAAGAGAATAAAGAGAAGTCATTCTGGAGGTTTTAAGTTAGACATGTTATTCTTTTGGAAACAGTTGTTCATTGTTACATGATTGTGTAGTAGCCCAGGCAGGATAACAGAGCAAGCTTGAGTCCGTGGGTATCGTGGCCACAGTGATAAACGCTTGGCACAGACCCCAGTGCCTGTTTATCATTGAGTGGAAAGATGCTTTGAAACTGGCCAAGAGCTCAGCAGGCTTCACAATGCCACCCTTCTTCAACTGTGAGATGGAAGATCATCTGGTTTCCAAGCTGGTTCCTCAGTGACTTTAACGCCATGATTTTTTAAAAATTGCTTTGGTTGATAATTTCAGTGAGAGCTATTTTTCAGTGACCACCAGACTCTAGCACAACGCTGCAGAAGCTAGTCCGTCCTCATCACAGCAACGCACGTGGCTTCCGACTTTCTTTTCTTTTTATATAGCTGCGGGCTTTTCATTTTGTTTCAAGTGGTGACATGTACTTTTTGTTAACAAAATGTCTAAACTATCCAGCTAGAGGCTGAGCCTGTAGTTAAGTTGGTATGTCCGTTGTTTGGTTGTCTCACATGCATGAAGCCCTGGGCTCTATCCCCAGCACCACATAAACTGGGCACAGGGTGGGGTGGGGGTGGGGCACAGGGGAAGCAGAGGCAGGAGGAACAGAAATTTAAGGTCAAATTCAAGATTTGGCTACTGAGCAAGTTCAAGGCCAACCTAGGTTGTATGAACTCTTGTTGCAAACAAATAAACCAACCAACCAACCAACCAACCAACCAACCAACCAACCAAACAAACAAACAAACAAACAACCAACCAACCAAATAAATTTAAACCAGAGAGCGAAAGTTTCTCTGGACAAAGGGCTCTGTGAGCTGCTTTGATTCATACTATCTCAGGTGCGTCTCTCTCCTTGTCTGGAAGCAAGTGTCTCAGGAGTTGGCCAGAGGCACCTTGTCTGATGAGTGCATCAGTTTCTCTGCTCTCCTCAACAGTGTGATGTATAGTTTGGTCTTTCTCAGTTTGTCCCAGAAGGTCGTTTATGCACTGTCACCCATCCCCAGTTTTTCTCTCCTTTTCTCATTAGTCTGTGACAATTAAAATAATGTCCGTTGGCATCAGTTCATCATGAATAGAGATTTAGGAAGAGGAAAAGAAAATGACAAATTCATTCCTACTCCCCTGACGAGATGGGCATCTAGTTCTATATTTGAATTTCACCTGTAGGTTACAATCAGTGTGAAAACTGAAAAGTTTTAAAGGGTTTGGAAGATAGTTCAGTCATTAAAGGACTCTGGGAAATACCATGTATGACATTCCATTCTTGCAACCCCAGTCTTGTGGAGGCAGAGTCAGGAAAAACCCTGGGGTTAAAAGCCAGCCAGTCTTTCCTTCTTGGACACCTCCAAAGCAGTGACAGATCTTGTCAAAACCAAACCACACCACACCACACCACACCACACCACACCACACCACACAAACCAACTAAACAAAAGGTGGATCATGCCTGCTGCATATCAATGAAGCTATTCTTTGGCTTATATGTGTATATTTCCTGCCCATGTGTGCACATACAGGCCAGAGAAAAATCTATAAGCTATTAAGGAACTATCCCTAATTCTAACTCTAATTCTACCCAGTATCCATTCTAACCTTCTAACCTTGAAGACTGTTTTTGTTTTCTTCCAAATTTAACATCCTAAATTGGTTTACATCCAGAGGTAGACACTTAATGGTTTTATTCAGAGAGATTTCAAGAAAATATTCACACTTTTCTTCAATCATCCTTCCTTTATATTTTCTGGTCTGGGCCTTAGGGAACTTAGTTGTGATGTCTGGGGAGGTTGTAGCTATCTTGTAGACAAGAGGCAATGATCATGGTCCTGAGATCTACATACTAGGATGGTGGAATGGGAACCTAGGAGAGTTATCCCCTAGTCAAGTCAGTGAGGCACTGCGTCTGCCCATGGGTTTTGCACTCCTGGACTCTCTAGTCAGGGAGTTTTCCAGCTAAGTCATCCTGATGTGGCTTTTTTGTTAAACTGTTGAGAACTGTAATCCTGAGTCCAGAGAGATGTTCCCAGATTGCGTGACTTCTTGGTTCCGTAAAGCCAGGAAATGACTGATGGGCATCTTAGTCATGTGACTTTTCCCTACTGGTACCTCTGTGGCGATCGTTAGCCCCATGTCTCTTCGTCCTTGTGTCCTTCTGACTTTTTCTGTATAGTCCCGCCCTATCTGAAATCTTCACAATACCAGCAGGAGAGTTAGGGTTCTGGTGAGGGCTGTGAGTAGATGGGGATGGGTTAACTAGATTCATGGGATCAGTGCGATTTCCTGGAAAGCAATGGGACTGACTGTACACAGCTAGCTGAGTATTCTGATTTGTTTTAGATGGACTCAACTTGACCTAACCTGACTAAGGCAAAGGATGCACTTGGAACATCTGTTTTCCCTGCCTCTACCTCCTCAGGGCTAGGACAATCATAGGATTTGCTTCCCTGTGCAGTTTGTGTGGTGCTCAGGTTCAGACCCAGGGGGTTGTGCACGCTAGGCAAACACTCTACCTACTGAGTTACTCCCCAGCCCCAGCCCCAGCTATTTTAAAAAAAAATTTTTTTAAATATAAAAAATACTTTCATTTACTTATTATTTGTGTGTGTGTGCATGTAGGCATGAGTGTGTAGGTCAGGCAGTAACTTTTGGGGGTTGTTTTTATCTTTCCACCATGTGAGTCCTAGGAATTGAACTCAGGCCACATCTGGCTTGGTAGCAAGGGCCTTTACTCACTGAACCATCATGCTGGCTCACAGCTAAATTTTTAAACGGCGATGTCCACATAGCATGATTCATTTGATATGTATATATTTTTCTCTTGGATTATATTATTTGCCATTATATGGCTTTGGAATAAAAGGGCAGGACTTGAGCAATTGAGATGTAATCGCACAGATATAACGCTGTAATTGGTTCTCTTTGAATGAATGATCACCGTACTTGTTTGGTAATGTTTATTATTATAATTATCAGAGTATCTTTGGAGCTATTATGTGATTATTCTTGCATCTTTCCAGTTTGAGAGTTTTGAAAAACAGTTGAGATAATCTTGTCAGGGGTGCATACTTTGAAAATGCATCATATAGTTAGTGTGGAATTTTGTTGTGTTACAAACCTTACAGTTCAAAGTTCTATCAGACAGAGGCACTTGTTCTTAAGGTGTGTGTGTGTGTGTGTGTTGTTGGTCGTGTATAAGGGAGAGTAAGGCCTGACTGAGAACGAAGTAGAGCAGGAATTAGGGGAAGTGAGTTTTCTATATATAATTAAATGAGAGCAGTCTCTCACCCTACCACTATGGGAGAAAAAAAGGGAAAAAGAAATTGAGGATTGAGAAAATCAGTGTGTCTAGAATTTCACTTGTAAAAGTGTGATTTTGAAAACCATGAAAACTGTGCCTTTGAAGCATACAGTCCCATGCCTCTAGTGCATTTCTGTCATTGGACTATCGTCGTCATCACTGCACTCTCATCAGACTTAAAAGAAGCTGTGTAGTTGTTATCACCCAGGTCTTTTCTCCCCCTTCCTCTGGTACCCACCAATTTAGTGTCTGTCTCCAAGGACTTGCCGAGTCTCCACATCTCAGATACGCCAGAGTGAACACCCCGTGGTTGTACGTGATGGGCTTCTTTCACTTAGCATTGTATTTAGAAGGGTTTCCTACTCAGCCTGTATGGATACTTTGTCCTCTGTAGGCACAAGGGTAGCCCAGCTTTCATTTTCCTGCAGGAGTAACCCCAGGGGAGGGCCCCTTACAGCTTTTCTTTTTCGGTGGTTCCAGGGAATTCTGCTAGACATCTGCGTGTACAGGGTTTGGGGAGGACCCATGACACTGACTGACCTGATTTAATAGAACTCTTTTAAATCTTCCCAATGAAGTCTTGATCATTTCTTCATCCTTGCCAGGCTGGGGGCGCCAAGTTCCAGAAAAATTCCTGCCAAATTGGGTTAGCAAACCTGTCTCCTCCCTGCATGATTCCCTCCTTCCTAGATTTTGAAATGCAACGGTTCGGACGTGGCTCTAGTGTGCACCTGGTAAGCTGTGCATTGAGAATCCCACTGATGCCTGCTCGTGTGCTCTCCATTACAAGGTTGCTGCACAACTCCAGTGTCCTTGCTCTGTCAGGAGCTGAGACATTCCCGTTCTGCCTTTTGCAGTCCTGACACCTTTCACAGCAGTCCTGAATAAAGTCTGCCTTACTATTTCAACAACTGTCAGAGTAATCTTTTCCATAGCAGTGCATATGCTTTTATTTCCCACTGGTATATTCCTGGGAGTAGAATCGCCAGGTTATAGGCAAGTCTGCATTTCACATCTTGAGCTACAATGATCTTTTTCATACTGGTTTCACTGTAGATTTCTACAATCCAGCCTTGATTGATAAATCTCTGGCTTCTCCATAACATAGGCAAGATTTGTATTTTGGGGTAAGAAATGTGTTAACAAAACAATCAAAGGTAATATATTAGTTTTTGAAGGTTTTTTTTCCCTGTTTGTATATGATTTTGTTTGACTGCTCCAATTTTCAGTAGTCTTCTATCTGACAAACAGACTCCATTTGTTCCTTTTGTTGTATCTATGATTGGAATATCTGAAAGGATAAGTTAGAGGCAGGAAAAGAGCTATTGGGCTCACAGGTTCAGAGGATCACTTAATCCACAGCTAGTTTGGCTTAACAGGCTTGAATCATGGAGAGAGGGTGCGATACAAAGGCTGGATGGACACACACACACACACACACACACACACACACACACACACACACACACAAAAGGTGTGTATGGGGAAATGAGTCAATGAATGAGAAAGCAAGGAAGCGGGGATAAAATGGCCCCAATGATCCATGTGCTCTATCTGCTATCTCCTAAGCTTCCATAGTTTCTCCCAGTTGACCCACTTGGGCTTGGGAAAAATCAACCTTTAGGAAGCATTTCACAGTCAAGCAAGCCTGTAAGGTGGGATGTTATGAGCAGATTGCATAAGCAGCCATAAGATGGGGTGTTATAAGCAGATTGCATCTACACAGTGGCCTGATCCTGACGGAAGGAAGCCAGGGTTACAGAAGAGACTTGGACAAAGCTCACATCATCAGCACCAGTCACTTTGAGATCAGAATCCCAAGTGAATGGTGACACCACAGAAGAAGAGGTGATGGGCTCTGTGACACAGTCAAGGTGTGTGTGATACAGTCAATGTGTGTGCAACTCACAAAGAAGTCATTATTGACTTATTCCTCTTAACTTCTTAAAAAATTAAATCTTCCAGTATTTATTTGTGAAAAGTAACCATTTGTTAACTGTGTTTGAAACAAGGACTCTCTTTCTGGTAAAGATAAATGACATCACACATTTAAAATAAAATTACTTGTGGCTAGAGAGATGGTTCAGTGGATAGGAGTGCTTCCGGCTGTTGTAGAGGATTGGAGTTCAGCTCTCAGTACCCAAGAAGGGTGGGTGGTTCATGATCTCCCATAGCTTCAGCTCCTGGGGACCTGATGCCCTTTTGGTCTCTTATGCACTTATGAACATATAACAAGTCTCCACGTACATAGAACCAAATTAAAGTCAATTTTTAAAATAATGTAAAACGACTTAAATTTTGCTCTTGATAAATTTGGGCACATCTTGCTGTTTTAGATAGAATTCCATTGATCCTGGGTGGCAGCACAACCAAGATTGAGTAAGAAGGAGGGGTCCACACAACATCCAGGTAGACGCTGCCTTCATCGGTGCTCTCTTTGTACTCTTTTTTTCTTTTCTTTTTTTTTTTTAAGATTTATTTATTGTTATATCTAAGTACACTGTAGCTGTCTTCAGATGCACCAGAAGAGGGCATCAGATGCCATTACGGATGGTTGTGAGCCACCATGTGGTTGCTGGAATTTGAACTCAGGACCTTCGGAAGAGCAGTTGGTGCTCTTAACCACTGAGCCATCTCTCCAGCCCTCTTTGTACCCTTGAATGGCCAGTTTTACTCTCAAAGAACAAGGAAGGAGATGGGAAAGAACAATGTCTGTGTAGGTAGAAGGTTTGTCTCCTCCACACACCTTACTGCTTTATTGAACATAATTTGTCACGCATGTGCACATGTTACATGCATGAACTGCAAATGTAGGCACTGGACTCTCCAAGCCCTGTGTGGTCAAGACTATGAGAACTCCATTCTGACCTCTGCGCTCCCATTCCATGGCACTCTGCAAACATGGCTGGTTTCTCTCCACTTCAGCTCACTCTCATTAAAAAGCCTCAATCACTAACCGGCTTTATTTCTGTGATATTGTTTTCTCCCAGTCAGATATGGCACATTTATTTTCTTTTGAAATAGGTTCTTTTACAGGCAAAATGTGGTAGATCAATGACTTCATTTAAAAAATGTTTGTCTTTCCAGAAATTGAAGAACAACAACAAAAGAACCTATAATCTTATTGATTGGAAAGTACTGAAAATTTTAACTGAGTGTTTTTTCTTATAGTGCTGCAATGCAATGTCTTTGAAATAGGATATAGATGCTTCTCCAAAAAGACACAAAGCTTTTAATTAATATTCACAACAATTGATATGGATAATTTTGGTCACTAGAGGACTGCTATAGTTTCCCATTGATGCAATAGAAAAATATCGAGGACAACAGAAGAAAAAGTAATTAACAACTGAATATGAGGGTCATAAAGTGGAATTATTCCCCAGTCCATAGTAAGCACTACATGCATACAAAATTATTTTCCAAAACTAAGATGATATTCAACACCATGTTTTTCTCCTTTAAAAACTGTGCATTTAATGTTTTTCTTGGACATTAGGCTTTTTGAGCTGCAATACACATCATTAGATGCTGACCAGACGAGCTGGAGAGAGAAGAATTTAGAGTCATAGTGAGAGATGTAGTAGTGGATAGAGAAAAGAGTGTTCAACATAAACTCCCTTCCTTCCTTCCTTCCTTCCTTCCTTCCTTCCTTCCTTCCTTCCTTCCTTCCTTCCTTCCTTCCTTCCTTCCTTCCTTTCCCTTCTTTCTGAAATGGATAGGGGTAGTACAGCGTAGTGGTAGAAATGTTCACTTTACCAGACTTAATTGGTATAAATCATAAGTCACTCTTAAAAAAAAATACCTGTTTAACTGAGTTCAAGTCAAGGAGGTATGGAGCAGGAGCTTGCATTCTAGGTTAGTGAAGACACAGTTACTTGCTTCCCTAGGAAGTTTGATAAGCCAGGAGTGGAGTTATACACTTGCCTTTGCAATGCAAGCCTTGGGAGGCTGCATTGGAGGGTTGCATGTCTGCTGTCCGTCTGGGTTAACACTGAGGGTCTGTTGCAGAGGACAAAATGAACTGATTAGAAGAAGCAGTGGTATCTTACCGCAGAAAGTTGTGATAGCATGGCCAACAAGCATTCAGCATGGCCTTCCCCTCTGCTTTTCATAGGTTACAGCATGTTTCTGTCCTCTAGATAGCAATAAAACGGATAGGCAAACTGTAACTGGTGGCATGTGACAATGCCCACTTGAGAGATGCAGTCTGAACGGTCCCTGCCCTGTGATTAGCTAATTTTGTAAGGAGCGCCTGAGAAAGGTGCGTATTTTCGAAGCATCTGCTGCTGCCTCCAGGGCTGGCTGTGCATGGATCGTATCAGACAGATGCCAGTGGGTTCAGGCTCAAACTGTAGCTACTAAAGCTTCATATCTAAGAGGACTTGTAAGCATGGAGGCCCGTGTTTGGTTGTGTGACTTTTATAGTTCTGCTGAGGGAATTGTCACTGTGAAGATGAGCAAATGTTTACTTACTCCAAATTACACAAATCAGGACAAAGAACTGGCTCTGCTGGACTCAAGTTGTGTGAACCAGAGACTTAGGTTACTCACAGGGAGATGAGCGAGGCTCTATTTACAGATATCTAGGCTTCACCATTGCAAAAGCTGTCTTTCACTTTCTTGGCAACCACAAACTGCCTATAAATCCCTGGATGATAGGGGTGAGGTCAGGGAAAGTTGGACAATGTTCCAGAGATGAAAGAACGTGAGGATTGGGGGGAAAGGTGAATAGTTCTCTGTTGGGGGTTCATGGAGAAGGGGAGACTCAGGATCCATGTTCGGCAGATGGCTTTGGCAGGGCCTCATCCTTACTTGTGTATGTGGGACAATGGAAGGTTTATGGAAGATAAATGACTAGAAGACTGACAGTTGGAAGTGGTTAATCAGGGCAAAGTAAGGGAGAAATGGTGGAAGCCACGTGCATTGCCACTTCTACTTACAGAGGCTGGTCAGATAGCTGATCCCAGAGCCACCTGAGGGAGCCCTGCACCCCAGATATACCATGGGTCTCCATGATGCAATCCCTTCCCCCTTTTCAGAAGTAATGACTAGTCAGGCAAACCCTGCTGTGGACATGCATCTCTGTCCTGGCTGGGCTGATTTTGCCTAGAAGACTTCAAGATCATGTGGCCCATTTCATGATGGTTTCCCCTGTATTCCCCATTTGTCGAATTTAATATGATCCAGTAGATCAAATCAAAAGTGGAGACGAAATCAACTTCCATTTGTGCACAATGATTTATTTGAAAAGCATTTTTTTAAAGAAAAAATCAAAACAATATACATCAGTAATTTGCTGGTATTCTATGGCCTTTGCCTGCTGAGTCTTCACTTGCATAGCTCTTAGCATTTCCCAGCTATTTCCCTATGTGTTTCTTTAGCCTTGATGAGCTCATAGGTGGAACTTGTCTCTTAGCTGTCTTCACGGAGGCTGCCTGACCTGGGTGGTAGGAACCGAACTGCAAGAGTAACAAGTGCTTCTAATCAAGCAGCCACCTCTCCAGCCCTAGAAATTCCTGAGGGAGACCAAAGGGGGCTAGAATTTGTGTTTCATGGACAAAGGAACCATACAGAGAGACAAAGTGACCAGATCCATTGCATAGACTCGGTTAGGGAAAAGAATTAGGTCACACTCTAGTTCCAATTCTGAGCCAACGCTCAATCCTAGGAGATTTTTCTAGAGGTTAATATTTTGAATAAAACATTTTTATCTCTTTTTGACGTGAAAACTGCAGATAATTTAAAAAAGAAATAGGTCAGTTCTCCTTGGTGATGATTGCAGCTTTACGTCACGGCATTTTTCTAAAGATAAGCATCTTTTTGGCCTTTGCAATATGCTGCTTGCTGAATAGATACTAAAAGCATGAATTCTCCCCGAGGACTTATGATCTAACAAGGCACATAAGACCATAAAGGAGAAAATGAAGATGGAGAAACTTGGTTGTTCCCTTGGGGTAGGCATATTTAGCATCTGACGAAGTGTTCAGAGGCGTCTTTCTTTCTTGACCTCCATCCCCAGCCCCCAACCCCCACCCCCACCCCAGACACTGACTCATGATGGTGGAGGTATTTTAGAGGAAGGGGATAAAGGTTTGAAGAAGAAACTAAAAAGAGAGGGAGAAATTAATCGCCATTGATTGGGAGAAAGCTCACAGTTCAAAGAGAAACAAAATAAACTGGTTTTTGTTTTCATGCCACGAATTAGTCCTGCTAGGGTTGGGACCCATTGCTGGTTAGCATGAGATAAATGTCTCTATGTATAAACACTCATCCCCAGACATTTCTCCTTTCTAGTTCCAACTTAATGCATTTTGTTTTATTTTATTTTATTTTAAATATAAAGGCTAGTGTCATTTTAAGGGTGACCTTTTAGGTGTATCCCAGTAAGGGACAGACAGGTTGGGCACAGAGAGGGAGGCAAATGACACCTGGTAGGTTGGGCTAGGTTTTAGTATGCTGAGTATTCCAAACCATGGATCTTTTAGTTACAAAGATACTCCTGGCTATATAAGGCCTGGTCTGTGAGTTATCTGCCTTTCTCCATATTTGCAATTAATATTCTCTTAGTACATTCTGTCACAGCCTATAGTCTCTTCCTTATTTAGCCTTGTGAAGCTGTTGCGTGGTCTTTGTAGTTCTCCATACAAGGCAGTGAGGAAGGCAACGGCGAGACAGACTTGGCAGAGTGCAGCTGCTCTAAAACACATGAATTTCTTTTTGATGACTAGCAGTTCTGTTTTGCTGTTTGGCCTGGGGCTGACCACTTCCCTGAGACTCAGTTTCTCTTTATGGGAAATATGTATAAGTTAGTATTTACTGCACAGATTTCCTTAGAAGAGAAATGGTGCAATGAATACAAACTTGTGACTCAATGTCTGAATATAGGAAATACCCAACCCATGGCCCAACTTGCGACCCATATCATGGGCAAGCACCAATCCCTAACACTATTAATAGTACTGTTATGCTTGCAGACAGGAGCCTAGCATAGCTGTCCTCTGAGAGGCTCCACTCAGCAGCTGACTGAAACAGATACAGAGACCCACAGCCAAACACTGGATGGAGCTCGAGGAATCTTTTGGAAGAGTTGGGGTAGAATTGAGTGAGCTGGAGGGATAACAGACTCCACAGGAACACCATCAGAGCTAACTAACCTGGATCTTTGGGGACTCCCAGAGATTAACCCATCAACCAAAGAGCAAACATGGGCCAGACCTAAAGCGCCCCACACAAATGTAGCAGATGAGCAGCTTGATGTTCATATGAATTTCCAACAACTGGATTGGGGCCTGTCCCTAAAGCTGTTTGTTGCCTGTCTGTGGAACCCGTTCCCCTAATTGAACTGCCTTATCTGACCTCATTGAGAGAGGGATGCACCTAGCCCTGCAGAGGCTTAATGTGCTAGTATACCCAGGGCGGCCTCCACCCACTCAGAGGAGAGGGGAAAGGGGAGAAACTGTGTGAGGGGGGACCTGGAGGAAGTGAGCAGTAAGAAGGATGTAAAGAGAATAAATTAATTAATTAATAGAGGGGAAAATAAAAATCCCTCAGGTCCATTCTGATAAATTCCTGGAATATGAAGGACTGGACACTTACTTGCTGGTGTTTGTTTGTTTGTTTGTTTGTTTGTTTTGCATTATCCAGTAAATACACATTGTGAGTGAAATGCCATATTTGTTGTTACAAGTTGACTTTGAATCAGTAATCTCATGACTTTAGCTTTCTTGGTGTATCATGTAAGGAGTCTGCCTCCACACCCAGCATCAGTAAGTTACTTTTTAAGGTCCATCGCTGGTGTGCGGATTTCTAACTTTTCCTGTAGAAAGTTAGACCTGCTCTCCTTATACAGATTATGTAGTTATGTTTTCATTGCTATTGAAAAACACTTGACAAAAGAAACTTAGAGCAGAAAGGACTTAGTTTTGGCTCATAGCTCAAGCGCACAGTCCATCACAGCAAGACAGACATGGTGGCAGGAGCTTGAAGGAGTTGGTCACACGACATCCAAAGTCATAGCTGGGATGTATCTTCTCACCACAATTAACCTAATCTAGAAACTCCCTCACAGGTGTTTCCACAGGTTTGCCTGTCAGACTGTGTCTCAAAGAAGGCCGTAATCCCAAATGGGTATTGTCACATTCCCATCCCACGAGATATACTTTGCTTATCAGCTTTATTGCTATTCAGAGAACTGAAAAACACTGTAACATAATGAAAACAGAGGGAGAGACCAGTTAAGCAGCAGGTCTTGTCAAGTTGACAATATTAAGCATCTCCTGGGAAAATGCATTAGATATATTCCAGAGAACAATTATTTATTCAATAAAAGTTGTGTACCACACATTAGGCATATAGAGAGAAGTGAAACATGAGTAGAAATAGTCCATATCTTCAAAACGTTCCTGACCTGGAGGGAGGTACCACTGTATGAGTATGTACATCACACAGTATGGTGACTTCAGGGTTGGTGACAGATGGCAGTACTGGAGTAAAAAGGGATATCCCATTCCATGAGGGGCCTGAGAGGAGCTTCACAAAGCGGGGTGGGTGTCGTTACCATGAGTAGGAAATGGATGGAGTTAGTGATGAGAGCTAATTCCATCTCTAAGTCTAGGAAGAACCAGTAAAGGCTGGGAGGGCTGAGCTTTGGCTCAAAGAGAAGGTGCAAGGGACCAATAAATACCTGGAAGTGCTTGGCAGCCTTAGTCATCAGGAAAATGCAGGTAAAAAGTACAGAGTCCATCCTACACCAGTGACAAAGGCTATCACTGGGAAAACAAGTGACAGCTGGCAAGTATGGAGGAACCAACAGACCTTGTCTGTGGCAATGTAATTTGGTCTGGTTATTAGGGAAATAGGTATGGAATTCCCCCCCCCCCAAAAAAAAACTGTAAAAAGAATTACCATGTAACTACCAGGTCACTCCTCCATAAATACCCATGGGACCTAAATTAGCACAACACACAGATACTTTCATATATGTATGCTTATTGTTGTCTTACTCATAATGACCAAGGGATGGAGCTCATCAATGACCAATGAATAAGGAAAATGTGGAACATAAACACAATGGGGAATTGTTCAGCCATAAAGAAAAGGCAATTATGTCATTTGCATGAATGTGCATATACCCAGAAATCATCATGTTACACACACTAGTCTATACTCAAGCACCACTCCCTTGAACGTAAAAATTCTACATTGAAAAAAGACATTAAAGTAAAAGAGAGACCATCTTAGAAGAGAAAGGATACTAATAGAACGAGACAGAGGGAGTAAGAAAAAATAATATGTGTGTGTGTGTGTGTGTGTGTGTGTGTGTGAGTGATGGTGATCCAAGTTCATTATATGCATGCAGGAAAACATTAAATTTGAAAATCATTATATTGTACAATTAATATGTATTGATCTGTAGGAGCCCTGTTTAGGTACAGAGGAATGTGTGTGTGTGTGTATGTGTGTTTGTTGGTGACAGGTAGAGATGAGAAGTTATCAAAAAGACATTGGTGTCATATCTGTGAGGTTTTTTACATACTGCTAGGACATTTGTAGTTTAGCTGTTAGGTACAAGTCACCAAAGTTGTCTGAGCTTGACAATGATGTAATCCAATTAGAGTTGTAGAAGTGATAGCTCTGAGAAAAGAGAATTGAAAAGTGCTGAAATAGAACCAAGGACTTCAGTAAGGATCCTGTGATGAATCTGTTAATATCCAGGGAAGCTCTGAAGACCACCTGGATGTCGTGGATCACCTTAGGGAAAGGAAAGGTTTGGACTTTGGAAAAAGATGAAAAGTTGTTAGCATTAAAATATTCCTTATGTAAGAGTGAGATACTGAGAGGCCAAGGCACGAGAACCAGGGAAAGAAGAGGCTAGAGCAGAGATAGGGCATGTGATCAGCTCTCTACCACTGTGAAGAAATACCAGAGGTAACTTATAAGGAGGAGACTGCTTTTGTGGCTCACTGTTTCAATGCATGGTTAGCTCATCTTGCCATTTTGGGCCTGTGGTGAGGCAAGACCAGTAGGTTAAGAGACACTGTTCTTTTTGTGTATGCCAAAGGCACAAAGAGGTAGACAAGAGGTTGACTCCCACAGTCTCTCTTAGGGCATGAGGGACTTCTACCACATAAAATACAGAAAATACAGATGTTAATAATACTGGTATTCATGATGCATAGATGATGATGTATTCTCCTCGGTAAGACAAGGAAGGCAATAGGCCTAGCTGGAGAAGGAGTAGGACCGTGGTCACCTTCAGTCTAACAGAAGGGCGAGCAGATGATGAAACTGGAGTGTGTGAAAGGGAAGAGGGAGGAGTGTGAGTGGCTTGGGTTATCGGGTTATTATTTTAATGAGTTGGTGAGCAAGGACCTTGGCTAGGAACCATAGTTAGGAAAACATTTTTCCTTTTTTTATTAATTGGATATTTTCTTTCTTTATATCTCAAATGTTGTCCCCTTTCCTCCCCCCCTCCCCAGAAACCCTATATGCCATCCTCCCTCCCCCTGCTTCAATGAGGGTGTTTCCCAACCCATCCACTCTCGAGCCCCCACTCTTGAATTCTTTTACACTGGGGTATTGAGGCTTCACAGGACCTCTTGTCTCATTGATGCCTGAAAAGGCCATCCTCTGCTACATATGCAGCTGGAGCCATGGGTCCCTCCATGTGTACTCCTTGACTGGTGGTATAGTCCCTGGGAGCTTCAGGGGGCCTGGTTGGTTGATATTATTGTTGTTTCTATGGGGCTGCAAACCCCTTTAGTTCCTTCAGTAAAAAGGAAAATCTTGAACAATTCATTCTTTCAGATAGAGAGGAGAATCCGTGATGTGTTTTCAAGCGACAGATGGTAAGGGTCCAACTAAGGCTGTAAAGTACACATTTACAGATTGTCCATTCACGTATAAAATCCCAATAAAAGCAAGCAAGCCTTTATTCTCAACTCCATCCCACAAGACTTTGGAAAGTGGTTCAGGTTTATCCTGAAGGCATATTGTCTTAGTCAGGGTTTCTATTCCTGCACAAACATCATGACTAAGAAACAAGTTGGGGAGGAAAGGGTTTATTCAGCGTACACATCCATACTGTTGTTCATCACCAAAGGAAGCCAGGACTGGAACTCAAGCAGGTCAGAAAGCAGGAGCTGATGCAGAGGCCATGGAGGGATGCTCTTTACTGGCTTGCTTCACCTGGCTTGCTCAGCCTGCTCTCTTATAGAACCAAGACTACCAGCCCAGAGATGGTACCACCCACAAGGGGACCTCCCCCCTTGATCACTAATTGAGAAAATGCCTTACAGCTGGATCTTGTGGAGGCATTTCCCCAACTGAAGTTCCTTTCTCTGTGATAACTCCAGCTTGTGTCAAGTTGACAGAAAATTAACCAGTACAATTGACCCCTTGTCAACTTGACACACCAACACATCACTAGTAAGCCTCAACCCTTAGTTCTTATTCATCCCCAAGATCTAAATAACTTTAAAAGTCCAACAGTCTTTACATATTAAAAGTTCAATCCCTTTAAAATATCCAGTATCTTTTAAAATTCAAAGTACTTTAAAATTCAAAGTCTCTTAACTGTGGGCTTCACTAAAAAACTTCCTTCAAGAGGGAAAAATATCAGGGCACAGTCACAATCAAAAGCAAAAATCAATCTCCAACCATCCAATGTCTGGGATCCAACTCACGATCTTCTGGGCTCCTCCAAGGGCTTGGGTCACTTCTCCAGTCATGCCCTTTGTAGCACACACCTTGTCCTCTAGGCTCCAGCTGCCTGTACTCCACTGCTGCTGTTCTTGGTGGTCATTCTCGGTACTGGTATCTCCAAAATGCTGCAGTCTTCCGCTGTAACTAGGCTTCACCAATAGCCTCTCACAGGTTCTCTTCATGGTGCTAAGCCTCAACTCCTTTGCATGACCCCTTCAGTCCTGGGCCATCAATTGCAACTGAGGCTGCACCTTCACCAATGGCCTTCCATGGCCTCTCACAGTGCCGAGCCTCAGCTGCTCTGCAAGACCCCTTCATGCCTTCAAAACCAGTACCACCTGGGTGACTCTTACATATTACCAAGTTTTGCTGCAGCACAAGGTACAACCTTGGCTATCTCTGGAACACAGCCTCTGTGCTTTCAGAAAACACTTCCCAGAAGATGTCACCTCAATGATGCTGGTCTCTTCTTAATCACCGCTAATTTCTTAGCTCCAGCTAACCAGCATCAATAGTCCCAGTAATGCAAAGGTTTTGCTTTAATAGTTCTGGTATCTTGTTAATCACAGCTGATTCTTCAGCCCCAGCTAACCAGAACCACAGAATCTTCACAATCCAAAATAGCAATGGCCCTGAAAAGAGTCTTTAACCTTCCCTCTGAAATTTCACAAGTCAGGCCTTCATCTTCTAGCTCAAAGTTCCAAAGTCCTTCCACAGTCCTCCCAAAAACATGGTCTGGTTGTCACAGGAATACCCTAATCCTGGTACCAATTTGTCTTAGTCAGGGTTTCTATTCCTGTATAAAACATCATGACCAAGAAGCAAGTTGGGGAGGAAAGGGTTTATTCAGCTTACACTTACATACTGCTGTTTATCACCAAGGAAGTCAGGACTGGAATTCAAGCAGGTCAGAAAGCAGGAGCTGAAGCAGAGGAAGAAATTATGTCATACACCAAATAACAAAAATACTATTCCTAGAAATGCCTTCATTTCCCCCGTTTGATGGCAGTACACTGGCAGTAATACTGCACCAGATTACTACTTCCCATCTTGATCTGCCTTCACTCTGCCACCTTTCCCTCTTCCTTGAACGACTCAGCGGAGGATTAACTTTTACCATTATTTCTTTTTGTCTGATTCAGGGTTTCAGTAGGCAGTCCAGGCTAGCCTCAGACTTATAGCAATCTTCCTCCCCCTGTCCCCACATTCTCCCAAAGGCTGGAGTAATAGCTGTGACCTCTGTGCCTCACATCCCAGTTCATTCTTAAGGCTTCATTTAGCTTTTACTTACATGCATGTGTGTGCTTCTCTGTGTATACATGTGTGCATGTGCCCACAGAGACCAGTAGAGCGTGGACCTGGAGTTACAGGTAGTTGTGAGCCACCTGACAGGGTGCTGGGAACCAAGTTCTGGTCCTGTGCAAGAACAACAAGCATTCCTAACTGTCGAGTCATCTCTCCAGCCATGTGACTTGAGTTTTTGCTTTAAAGGACGAAGTCTATGGCTTATTTTGTCTCATTTTTGCCTTTATGAAATTTTTCCAGTTCCCTTCTCTGCACCTTGCCTTGGGAACCCCAAGAAACTCCCAGCTTCTGAGTACCACAAAGGACAAGGGAGAGAGGATTTCTAAGAAGTGGGGATTTTGAGAAGGGAAGACCCTGAAAGAGGCTGCCATCACCTGGGGTTTAACATGTTTAAACTATGACAAATATCACTAGCTGTGGACCAGCAGTGAAATGTGGTCAGGCTAAGCAACTTAGCACTAAACACCATTAGAGACATATTAGAAGGTCTGCAGTACCCTCACTCTGGGATACTGTGAGAGGCGACTGGAAGGGGGCATAGTGATTAGGATGTAAAAAATTAAATAAATAAGAAAAAAAATGAAGGTGTGTAGTCATGTATGAGCTGGTTTGTTGGCATGCTAGCAGATGTAGGTGAAATGTTTAAATAGGCCAGCGATGATCATTTTTCTGAGAATAATTAAATGTATCACTATTATGTGCATTGTGTTCATATGTATTTATGTGCACCATGCTCATGTTGTACCATGGAGGCCAGAAGAGGGGCTTGTATCATCAAGGTCTGGAGTTACAGTCCTTGCTATAAGCTGTCACGTGCATGGTGGGACTTGAACTCTGGTCTTTTGGAAGGACAGCCGGTGCTCTTAATAGCTGTGCCATCTTTCTAGCCACTCTGAGATTAACATGGAAAAAGTATCTGTGAACTTCTTTGATGTGTGTCATCCCCCAGCCTTTCTAACATTGTATTTTTGTCTTCTAGAATGTTCCTTGGCCTTAGTACAGCTATTCATAATACTTAGGATCCCTCTACTATTACTTTTTTCTCTACACAGATATCCCGTGATTGACAGTTTTCTCTCCTTTGGATCCCTGGGATATTGTCCTCTTCCTGAACTCCTCTTCTAAGTGTTTACATAGCTAGGTACTTCTTTTTTTTTTTTCAAGGTATTAATATTTTATTTCACTTCATCTAGGCCTATGTCCCTGTATTTTTTTTCCATTTTTTATTAGGTATTTAGCTCATTTACATTTCCAATGCTATACTAAAAGTCCCCCATACCCACCCACCCCCACTCCCCTACCCACCCACTCCCCCTTTTTGGCCCTGGCGTTCCCCTGTACTACTTCTTATCCATCAGTTTCTATCTCAGTCCCTGTTCTCAGAGTGCTTTCCCGGACCAACTTACTTGAAAGAGTGCTCTTCCCACTCCTTCTTGTCTGGTATTTTAATGCTTTTATTTGTTTACCTGCTGTCATACAATCTTTCCTGCCAGAATGGGCATTCCTAGAGCAAAGATGCTTGTCTTATTTTATTTGCCATTGCCTACCAAAGCAATGGACAGTATTCTGAAAGACATAGAGTTACATTTCACCTTGAATGTGATTTCATTTGATGGCTTCCCCATGGGCTGTTTATTTGGCTATCACAGTTTTCTTGAGGTGACTTTGTACACGAGTGTGTTCACATATTTACTTTCCTTCGTAATTGAAGCTGGTATATAGATTTACAAGCATACCATTAATAATAACTTGCAATAATATTAGGGATTACTTTTAAGTTCTTCCTATTTTTAAAAAGTCTGAACCATCTAATCCTACAATGATATTACCTACCAAGGCAAATAGCTCAAGCATGTTACCAAACAGGCAATTTCATAACAAGAGAAAGGTAATTTTCAAAGATTGATTCAAGAGTTTTGGGGAATGGAATTGGGAACGCTTAGTGATGGGAATGATAATGGTGTTCCGGCAATTCTATGAGAGTAGATGCTAAAGAGTAATTACAAATAGGTGTGTGTATGACACTATTCCTGGGGAGATGTGAATGAACATCTACTCATCACAGATAGGAGCCTATAACAAACCGGCAATACCACTAATGCCTAACATATTCAACCACTGAATTTTTTTTCCCATTTTTATTAGGTATTTAGCTCATTTACATTTCCAATGCTATATCAAAAGTCCCCCATACCCACCCACCCCCACTTCCCTACTCACCCACTCCCCCTTTTTGGCCCTGGAGTTCCCCTGTACTGGGGCATATAAAGTTTGCAAGTCCAATGGGCCTCTCTTTCCAGTGATGGCCGACTAGGCCATCTTTTGATACATATGCAGCTAGAGTCAAGAGCTCCGGGGTACTGGTTAGTTCATAATGTTGTTCCACCTATAGGTCAACCACTGAATTTTAAGGATTATTTAAGGAAGTGTGGATGAGGGGTTACTTATAGGAACGTGGCAATTCAAAGGCACCTCCATTATCGAAAGCTTATCTCAGTCTGAGTGATGAGTTATGAGAGCTGGAACTCAACATCTCTCCACATGATATGCAGGCATCTGGATAGGTCGGAGAGTCTCCTTTCCACAGCAGTCATTAATGAGAGGAAGGAACCTTGTGAATGTTAAGTCTCCCTAAGTTTTAGGGACTTACTGAGACTTGTGAGTTATATATTTTCTGGGTCTTAAGGGATCTCTCTTCAGCACATCCCCAGTCCTAACAAGCCTTCCTCTAGGATACCATGTTTCAACTCAGAGGAAATTGCTATATGACAGTAGGGGAGAGGAAAGGGTGAACATGAATCACAGAACTTCTGAAGGCCATGAGAATTGTGAATCTCAGAAATGCAGTCAGTGTTACAGTAATCAAACAAACAAGTGAGAAGTCCCCTGCTTGTTTCAGATGGTGCAATACAAACAGAGAAGAAGGACCTGAGGCCAGTCATACTGTTTGGATTTTGCTTTCTCTTGTCAGGAAAACAGTTATTAAACTGGAAAAAAATTTAGCAGGTAGTTGAAAACCGAGGAACACAAAAGGTCATTCTGTGGTTTTCAGTGTGCTATCTTAGGCTGTGTGTGGTAGTGGATGTTTTGGGGCAACTACTTTAAAATCATGGAGAAATAAAAAGACTCCAAAAGACCAAATAGGAGAAAATGATGTCTTGATTAACAATACAGGGTAGTGTGCCAAGTATGTGACTGGCCATGAATACAGAAGGGAGATTGATACAGCCACCTAATATTCACCCTCAAAGAATTTTGTCCCAGTGACTCACGCAGTCACCTAGAAAGCAGTATTTATAAGTTTTCTGAAAAGATTCTGTTTAATGATACTATTCCTGAGGAAACTTGAACAGATAGGAAATTCAACCACTGAATTTTGGGGGATTACTTAAGGCAGTGTGAATGAGGAGTTACTTAATAGGAACATAACAACTCAAAGACACCTCCATTACTGAAAGCTTATCTCAGCTTGCCTTATACATTTTTTAAAAAACTTTGCATTATATAAAGACACATAGGTTTGCTTATCACATTTGTAGATGATAAAGCCTTGGAAAGAGATAATATGATAAGGTGAATCATCGTTTAAACTAATTTCATGAATTTGAAAGTGTAGGTAGAACTCAATAGGGTAATATTTCAGGAGGATAAAAGTAACCATTTGGACTAGCAAAGGAACACCTCCCAGAGTCCTGTTTGATGCAAATACCTGGGACACTGGCTTCTACCTAGGAGAGCTAGCCTTGTTCTGTAGTGAGTCAACTTGGTTAAAGCTGGCAGTGATATTTCTGCTAATCTGATGATATCTGCAATACAGTGTTCTTTTAGAAGGGGCACTGGGAGAGAGAATAAAGTGACAAGGAGTAATGGTGTACACCTGGCACATTAGAGCATGAGACAAGGCTTAGAAGAATATGAAGACTCTTTCTGAATTAATGAAAGGCCACCATATCATAGGGGGAGAAGTAGATATGACCCCAGAGCAGTAGCTTATGTATCATAAGCTATTAAATTATTAATGTAATATTTTGCCAAGTAGCTGGGTTTTAAGAGGTGGTAAGTTTCACATTAATATAAATGTTATACAACACATATTTCCCAGACAAGTCCCATTATAATTACGTATGACTCTTGTTATATGTTAATTCTGTTTTTGCTTTTTCTCATATTTTTAGTACATCATTGTCTTATTATATTATGTAGGGTTTGTCACATTTATGTCGACTCCATCTTTACAGCAAATGTGGGAGGTGTTAGACCTGAGCAGTGGAGCTGGGAGAAGCAGACGTGGAAGCCAGTGCAAGCCTCTGTCTGCCTGCATAGCCTGACACACTGCTCTAAAACCTGGGTCCCAGCTTTCAGGATACAACTTCAATTAAAAAAGATCAGGATGGCTTATTGACAAGCACTCATAATATCAATCAAAAGGTCTTGAACAGTTTCAAAAAGGAGTTAGATAGGGACTAACCAGAAACAGACAAACAGTGAAGACCAGTGTGTCTTAGTAACAGTCAACATCTCTGTAGTAGTCAGAATGTCCTTAAACATGCCTAAAGAAACAGAAGAGTTGATTTAGGTATAATACAAACTGTCTTAGTTTCATTTTTATTGCTACAATAAAACACCTCAACAAAGACCACCATGCAACACAGCATAGTGTGGTGGAGGAAGATAGACAGAAACCAGCCAAGTGCCAAGTAACATGGGTAGAGAAAGAAGCCCACAGACCTGCCTCCCCCCTCTTCATTGCAAGGGCAGGCCATAGACACACAGATCCCAGTCTACCACCGTGTAATGCAGTGTGGGATATGCACAAGGGCAGATGTTCACAGATACCTCTGCTGCCATGCTACATGGGTGCGCTGTATACACTTAGAGTCCTGTAAACACATAGGCCTGCTAGCCCCTATTCCATACAGTGTGGACAGAGAAGACAACCAGACAGATGCCTGTACTGCTACTAATGGCCATGTCTGGGTCCACGGCTGTGCAGTAGCAGGGTTCAGTGTAGATGTTTGTAGGGAGAACATCTTATGTATTGTATCATATTGTCAATTCAAAAACAACTTCCACTGTACTGGCTGGTTTTGTGTGTCAACTTAATACAAGCTGGAGTTATCACAGAGAAAGGAGCTTCAGGTGAGGAAATGCCTTCATGAGATTTTCTCAATTAGTGATCAAGAGAGAGGGTCCATTGTGGGTGATTCCATCCATGGGCTGGTAGTCTTGGGTTCTATAAGAAAGCAAGCTGGGCAAGGCAGAGGAAGCAAGCCAGTAAGGAACATCCCTCCATGACCTCTGCATCAACTCCTGCTTCCTGACCTGCTTGAGTTCCAGTCCTGACATCCTTTGTTGATGATGAGCAATCTGAAAATGTAAGGTGAATAAACCCTTGCCTCGCCAACTTACTTCTTGGTCATGATGTTTTATGCAGGAATAGAAACCCTGACTAAGACATCCACTATTATAGGGGAGTTAAGGCAGGAACTTCAAACACTGATTCATATCTCATCACATACTCAAGAGCATAAGGAAATGAATGTATGTATGTTTACTTCCTTGCTTGCTTGTGTCCAGTTCTACTTTTCAGGACTCCTTGCTTAGGAAATGGTGTTGCTCACAGTGGGCTGAATCTTCCCTTATCAATTAACTTCCTTTAGACACCCTCTTACCCTCTCCCTATATAGACATAGCTTCAGGCCAACTCATTGTGAGCAATTTCTCATTAAGACTCTATTCCCAGGAGATTCTAGGTTGTGCCAAGTTGGCAACCAAAGTCCTTATCTTTTCTTTGGTCAAACCAACATTTAAAAAATAAAACCCTAGTGCTTGGTACCAAACCCAAACTCTATTCCTGGTAGGTAAGTATTTTACCAATGGACCCACATGCATAATACAAAATTGTTATTGTTAGCTTTAAAAAGTAGTTTATCTCCAATACTGTTGCCATGGTCAATAGGTACTTGCTTACAGGAACCTAGTGTGGCAGTTCCTGGAAAGACCAAGCCAGCAACCGACCAATGCAGATGTGGATGTTCAGAGCCAACCATCAGACTGAGCTCAAGGAACCTAGCAGTGGAGCTGGTGGAAGTTCAGGAGGAGTGGAGAGGGATTGCAATCCCATTGGAAGAACAACACAGGCTGTCCTGACTACCCAGTTCTCCCAGAGACTAGACCACCAACCAAGGAGTGTACCTGGAGGGATCCATGGCCCCAGATACATATGTAGCAGAGGATGGCCTTGCCTGAAAGCAATGAGAGGGGAGGCCCTTGGTCCCCGGGAGGTTTGATGCCCTAGTATAGGGGGATGCTGGAGAGGTAGGGCAGGAGAGTGTGGGTGGGTGGGTGGGGGAACACTCTCATACAGGCAAAGGGGAGTGGGCATGGCAAATGTGAGATAGGGGAGTGGGCAGGGCAAATGTGAGATAGGGGAGTTGGTGGAGGGATAACCGGGGAGTGGGATATCATTTGAGATGTAAATGAATGGAATGATTAATAAAAAAGTGGTTAATCTGTGAATGATTGCATCTTGAAGTATATGAGTTCTCTATAAAAACGGAACCGAGACATTTCTAGTTGTCTATGTTTGCAAACAATCAGACTCACTTGGTCAACTTGCAATATGTTAATATTCACCAGTAACACAGTGGTTGGAGCTTTGCATTTGACCTTTGCTGTCTAATTCTCCTATCTTCTTGCAGCCTCAAGCAAGCTACTTAAATCTTCAAGGTGTAGCTTTCCCACATGCAACGTGGAACAGTCCTATCTCTAGGACAGCGATACTGTGAGAATTCAATGAGATGATCTTTATAACATCCCTGGAGCAGGTGACTGGTCCGTACATATTCATGTTGTTCTTGCTTATTCTTCCTAAACTAAGATGGAGAAAGTAAGGAAAACTACTTTCTGCTATTCCTTTTTATGCGAGGATGGAGATGGGTGGTGAGGCAAGATATGCTCTTTGTTTAATGCTTATTAAACAATTAAGACTTGTTTCTCAGGTATATGCAGAGTATATAGGAGTTTTCTCCTGTGTGCTCTAAGGAAGCAGGCTGAGCAAGCCACAAGGAACTGGCCAGTCAGCGGCACTCCTCTCTGGCCTCTGCATCAGTTCTTTCCTACGGGTTCCTGCCTTAAGTTCCTGTCCTGACTTCCTTGGATGACAGACTGAAAGCTAAGATGAAGCAATACCTTTCCTATCCAAGTCACTTTTGCTTATGATGATTAATCACAGCAATAGAAAGCCTAACTAGGAAGCTGGGGCTTGTGCAGTCATTGGTAGAAGCCACAGCACTAAGTACAAACAATTGTTAATTATTTTTGAACCACAGGGGAGTGGATTCCCTACTATAGGTTGCCTTGGCAACTTACCTTTCCAGAGTTTGTTGATATTGTTGATGGCTTCACTTATTGATTATAAAAGGCCACTTGTTATAATGAGTTAAATTGATATAAAGGAAAAGAGCTGAAGACAGACCGCTGGTGCTACTTGAGTTGGTAAAGATCACCCGGAAAATCAAATTCTGAAGCCTCAGCCAGCCACTCTTTCTGTAAAGTTCAGCAGTCTAATCATAAATGGAGCTGTGAAAGACAGAGCTACCCTGAGTGTGATTAGTAAAAACAGGGCAAGAACCATCCTGAAATGTCAGGCATTAGTGATGAACTTAAATTGCTTTTCCATAATAAAGTTATACTTCCGATGTGACATTTGCAAATGTGTGTCTCGCCTGGGATGATTGCTTCAATCTCTTCCTCTGAACTGTGATTTTGCTAATAGCAGAGACTGATATTTGGGATAGCCGTGTCGCTGAGCCTCTGCTGTGCTCTACCTATTTAGTGTGTTTTAGTGGAAGCACGAGTCTTCTCTTTCCCTTTGCCGGGGCTCACTGCTCAAGCTCTTGAGCCGTCTTGAGGTTAACAGCAACTCAGCACATGGAACAGTGAAATATGCTCCTCCCAGGAACATCAACAGTTTAATTATGTCAACAGTTCCTAATGAAGCCTTTGCCACGTGACTTCTTTGCTGTCACACATAGAATTTGCAGGACACAATCTGAACAGCCTTTAAGAGGAGAGCAGCCTCATTATGTGTAGGTGAATGGAATGGCCGTAGGCTTAGGTTAGCACAGGCTGCTTGCCTGCAGAGTGACCGTTCTCAGCTTGCCTTTGACTGACTGCTTCTTTTGCTACCACAGTCACACCATCTATTTTTGCTTGGCAGTCTTCTTATCTTTTAATTTCTACTTATCTGTGGCTCAGTATAAAAGATGAATGAACCATTTGGGATGGTATATAAAAAAAATGGGAAATTAAGCATGAAATGAAGGCACATGAGTCTGTGCCAAAAGCAGGATACACAGTCTTAATGCTCAGAATTAAAAACAAATCATTTATTATTATTATCATCATCATATGAGTGTCTTAGTCAGGGTTTCTATTCCTGCACAAACATCACAACCAAGAAGCAAGTTGGTGAGGAAAGGGTTTATTCAGCTTATAATTCCACACTGCTGTTTATCACCAAGGAAATCAGGGCTGGAACTCAAACAGGTCAGGAAGCAGGAGCTGATGCAGAGGCCATGGAGGGATGTCCTTTACTGACTTGCTTTCCCTGGCTTGCTCAGCCTGCTCTCTTATAGAACCAGGACTACCAGCCCAGAGATGATACCACCTACAAGGGGCCTTTCCCTCTTGATCACTAATTGAGAAAATGCCTTACAGTTGGGTCTCATGGAGGCATTTCCCCAACTGAAGCTCCTTTCTCTGTGATAACTCCAGCTTGTGTCAAGTTGACACAAAACTAGCCAGTACATATGAGTTTTTACATGTGCACCACATTTTGAAGAAGGTCAGAAGAGGGCATTGGATCCCCTGAAACTGAAGTTACAGGCAGTTTTGAGCTGCTATGTAAGTGTTGGCAATCAGACCCCAGAGAACAGGAACCCAGGCACAAACACTTTGGTCTACAGTGGTGTTCTGCCTGCAAGACATTGTAGGGCAATGGTGACACAAAGCTTACTGAAGTAACCAACCAAGGTGTGATTTGGCCTCCTCCACAAGATGAAACCCATACCCAGCAGTGTTTCAGTGACCAGGAACATGGGTCTAGCTAGTTCAGGGACCTAGGGTAAAAGCAAATAACATGGTCTTAAAAATGTAGTAATAAAATGACTCCTAATGATATTCTGTTATACTCATATATATGCTATATTCATAGATAGACTCATAGATGAGTGCCTTGCTCAGCCATCACCACAGATGATCCTGCTGCAGATGGGATACAGAGACCCACAGCCAGACATCCTGCAGAGAGTGAGAGACTGAGAGACTATGGAACATCCTACCTTACGTGGGATGATTTCATCAAATCTTTCCCCTTGGAGCTCAGGATCCCTCAAAGAAGAGGAGGCAGAAAGAGTGTAAAAGCCAAAGGATATGAGGATCCCAAGAAAACGAGGTCCTCCAAATCAGCATAATTAAAGTTCATATGAACATACAGAGACTAAAGCAGCAAGCATAGGCTCTGCACGGGTCTGCACGGGTCTGCATGGGTCTGCACAGGTCTGCACAGGTCTGCATGGGTCTGCATGGGTCTGCATGGGTCTGCACAGGTCTGCATGGGTCTGCATGGGTCTGCACAGGTCTGCATGGGTCTGCATGGGTCTGCATGGGTCTGCACGGGTCTGCACCTGTCCTCTGGGTGCAGATTCCGGTGCCCAGCTTAGTGCTTTTATGCGATTCTTGAGGGTATGAGCGGGTAGGTTTCTGTTTCTTCTGCCTTATCTTGGGGCTTTTTTCTTGTTTGTTTTGTCTAATTCTGATGTTATTAAATTTTACTTTATTGCATTTACTTCATTATCACTTAGAAGCCTTTTAGTTTCCAAATGAGAAATAGGAAATAGATCTGGATAGGAGGGGAGGTATGTATGGAAAAAGCAGGGAGAGTAGAGGAAGGGGAATATATCAGGATATATTGTGTGAGAAAAAAAAACCTCTTTTCAGTAAAAGGAAAAACAGAATCTCTATCTATCTATCTATCTATCTATCTATCTATCTATCTATCTATCTATCTATCTATCTATATCATCTGTCTATCTTTGATCTACATATCATCTATCCATCTATCCACCTGTCTATCTATCATCTATCTATTTATCTATCTATCTATCTATCTATCTATCTATCTATCTATCTATCTATCTATCTATCTATCTATCTATCCGTATGCACATCTCTTTCGAGCTGCAATTCAATTCTGTTTTGTGAATCTTTGATGTGTTAGTTTCCTGTAGTTGCATTGATCAATCACTAATGGCAAATTATCACAAACTTTGTGGCTTAAAACAACATAAGTTGATAAATTATTCTTCTGCCCATTTGAAGACAAGAACATCGTGTTTCTGGATTCTTGGTGGGTACTGTCAGGGCTGCATTTCTTTCTCTACCTTTCCTGCATGCAGAATTTGTCGGATCCTTTGGCCACTGACCACCTTCCTTGCTGGTGATCACTGGTTGGGTCTTTCTCACATTGAATCATGTGTAAGGAACATTCGGGCCTTCTTCCACTTTTAAATGCTCTGTGGTTACACCGGTTTCACCTAGTCAATCAGGGTAAGCGTCGCTCTTAGGGTCAGCTGACAATGAGCTTATTTTAATTTTACCATATAACATGACAGGCAGTCTCTGAGAATTTGTGTGTGGACATATTCAGGGAGCAATGACTCTATCGCCACAATCACTATGCAGAACATAAAGAACTGTGGTCCATGGAGGATAAACAATAGTAATTGTTTATGGCAGAGAGAATTAGAAAGCAGGGGCATGGGGTTGTGTGCAGTTAGAATGGGCTTCCATGTAATGAAGCTCAGTCCAACAAAAGCAACAAATTACTACTACTGGGCATGCATTCCTCATGGACACAGTGCTAACTATCACAAATCCTATAAGAATACCCACTGGAAAGCCCACATTTTTGGATTGAGTGTCAGAGTTCCCTTATGAAATTCTTAGGCATTCGGGAAGAGACTGGCCTGGACAGAGCATATATATTTATTCACCTATTCAATATCTGACTTTTCCTATATATGTCTTATTGTTTTGGAAATTCTATTCTTTCAGATCAGAGCTCTCTTCTTCTCTGTGGTCATAGTAAGGAAGAAGAAAGGGTTACAGTTGACAGTCGTCAGGTCAGAAACCCCCTTTGTGTGTTATCAAAATTGTGACATTTTCCTTTGAAATTGTCAGTAGAATTTGCAACAGACTGATGAATGATACTGTAGACTCTTTAATTTAAAAAAAAAAAGATTTCATTTTGGTTTTATTTCTTTCTCCCTTTCCCCCTCCCTCTTTCCCCCCCATGTGTGTGTGTGTGTGTGTGTGCGTGTGCGTGTGTTGTGTCTGGGTACATGTAAAGGCCAGAAGAGGGTGTTGGGCCTCCTGGATCTGGAGTTCCAGTCAAACTCCAGCCAACCAAGGTGCTGAGGATAGAATTCGGAGTCTCTGGAAGAGCAGCAGGTGCTCATTTCCCTGAGCAGCTGCCAAGACACTTGAAAGCTGGTACTGTGCAGTATAAACAGGCAGTATTGGTGCAAGGAGCTCCACCGGGCATCTTCTGTGCACTGCCCTCCTGCACTTCAGCGCAGTCCATTGTTAGATTCGTTCATGAAAGTGGCAAACAGAGGGTACCATCTCCAATTCCCTCCTCAGTGTAAAGAAAAAAAAATCTGTCATTAACACACAGCTGTCAAACACTTGCCATATGCCAGGACTGTCTCACAACAGCACTTTTACCATGGGCTCCACTGATGCAAGAGTCCAGAGAGGATGTGATCAGCTGGAGAACAGGGAGGGTTTTTAATTTTGTAGTGAGAGCACAGTTTATTTAATGTGATATTAAAAATATAGAACATACTCCGTGGGCTGGTAGAGGGCTTGAGCTGATAGGTGGCTCAGGAGCCCACATTCTGTATTTTAAAATGTATTTCTCAATCCATGTTTATTGCTCTAAATGAGGCCTTACCTATTTTAGATGTTTTATTGGTATAAGTTAATTATGCACAGTACCACATCTCATTTTGATATTTATTTATTTATTTATTTATTTATTTATTTATTTATTTATATTAGGTATTTTCTTCATTTACATTTCAAATGCTATCCCAAAAGTCCCCCAGGTGCCCCCCCCTACCCACCCACTCCCACTTCTTGGCCCTGGCGTTCCCTCGTACTGAGACATATAAAGTTTGCAAGACCAAGGGGCCTCTCTTCCCAATGGTGGCCGACTAGGCCATCTTCTGCTACATATGCAGCTAGAGACACGAGCTCCAGGGGTACTTGTTAGTTCATATTGTTGTTCCACCTATAGGGTTGCAGACCCCTTTAGCTCCTTGTGTACTTTCTCTAGCTCCTCCATTGGGGACCCTGTGTTCCATCCAATAGCTGACTGTGAGCATCCACTTCTGTGTTTGCCAGGCCCCTGCATAGCCTCACAAGAGACAGCTATATCACGGTCCTTTCAGGAAAATCTTGCTGGTGTATGCAATGATGTCAGCGTTTGGAGGCTGATTATGGGATGGATCCCCGGATATGGCAGTCTCTAGATGGTCCATCCTTTTGTCTCAGCTCCAAACTTTGTCTCTGTAACTCCTTCCATGAGTGTTTTTTTTTATTAGATATTTTCTTCATTTACGTTTCAAATGTTATCCCGAAAGTCCCCTATACCCTCCCCCCACCCTGCTTCCCAACCCACCCACTGCCACTGCCTGGCCCTGTCATTCCCCTGTACTGGGACATAGAATCTTCACAAGACCAAGGGCCTCTCCTCCCATTGATGGCCGAGTAGGCCATCTCTGCTACATATGCAACTAGAGACACAAGCTCTGGGGGTACTGGTTAGTTCATATATTGTTGTTCCTCCTATAGGGTTGCAGACCCCTTTAGCTCCTTGGGTACTTTCTCTAGATCCTTCATTGGGGGCCCTGTGTCCCATATTTTCTTATGTGTATCATTGCATTTGGTTGACCACATTATAATCTCCCCACATGACTTTCTCGTTTCCTTTTCTCCTTTCATTTAAGGTTACTTACAGGAGTTTGGTGCGGTATGCAGAAGCATGATAGTATTACCAGTGCTTACACCACTGAAGAAAATCCCCCACCCCCAACCATCAATTGCATTGAATTTCTAAGAGTAGGGCCTTGTGAGTTCCTACCCACTCCAGGACAAGATGTGGGCTGGCTCTGTCTCATGGATATAATGTTCAGGTTATCATAACTGTTATGAGTTTATGACTGCAGCTGCCATGCCTTACCCAGAAGACAGTGATTGACAGCATATTCCAGATCTTTTAGTCTGCTTTTCAAAGGTCTATTTTATTTTCTATGTATACATGTGTGCCTGCTGAGTGTATGCATGTGTGAAGCTGAGTGTATATGTGTGTGCAGAAGCGTCTGTGGAAGCCGGAGGGTGTTGAATCCCTTGAAATGAAAGTTACAGTTGTGAGCTACCATGTGGGTGCTGGGAACTAAACCCAGGTCCAGTGCAAGGGCAGCAACTGCTAGTCTTCTCTGAGTCATCTCTTTAGCCCTCTCACTTTCTAACCCTTCTCCCTTCTCTGCAATGTTCCTTGAGCCTTGGAGGGGCTGACAGAAACATCCCCCCACGTGTTTTTTTTTTTTTTTTTTTTTTTTTTTTTTTTTTTTTTTTTTTTTGCGGCTGGGCATTTAACAGTCATTTACTCTCTGTACTGTGACAGTTGATGAGTCCCCAACAAGAAAGTTTTAATAACAGGGTAAGGGAAGGTTTTGGTGACAATGTGTTGGGAGGCTCTGGATCACATCCGAGTGAACCCTGAAGACACATCTCCAGAGCACATGCTCTCACAGTCTATTTATCTCTGACTAGCCAAGTGTGGGCTACTATTGCTCAGTTGCAGGGTAGAGGGGCCCCTGTGTGTATGTGTCCATATTCCTTCTCTCAATTGTGACACCAAACTGCCATAATGTCTCCTCTTCCTCTCAGGGAGACAGAGGGAAGAGACAACATCATGTCAACACAACACTATAATGCTTTGTACTTAGTTGTAGCTCAGAAGGCAGCCGTGGGACGGGCTGCTCCCAAATTATGCAATGTGACACTATTTGTCACATGCCTATTGTCTGTCCATAAATAGAAACTTCTTGAGTGTCAAGTGGAGACTCTTCATACTTGAAGGATTGGGGAGTAGGGACATTTTATTATACGTGACTATGATCTCAGTACAGGACCCACCAGAGAGTCTGTACCCAGGGCCCGTTTGCTGTACTAACACACAGATGTAGCTCTTTAAGCCAGACTTATAGTTGTGACAGCTCTCTGGTGGCCCAGCTCTCCTCTCATTCAGGCCAGCTGTTTAGAAACAGAGGCTATTATTTACAAGGGAAATTGAGCAAGATTGTCTGGTGAGACCCAGTATCCACCTACTGCATGTGGGAGACAGATCTGCACCAGAGTATTTTTAGAACAACGATTTGAACAGAAAGAAAAAAAAATGCTAGAGTTTCTTACCTATTGATTACACTGTTTACTTAAAAAAAAAACAGGATGGAGGAATTGAGAGTTTGAGAAATAAAATAAGCAATAAAAATTAGGGGTGGGGTTGGAGACACACAGGGCCTGAGACTTCCATTCTCGTATAGCTCCCAGGTCTCTCTCTCCACGGTAAGTGAAAGGAGAATGGCTCACTTATCCACAAGCTTGATTCAGATAGAAGGATAAATTGCGGTGCAGATAATAGCTAATGTAATGCCAGACTTCTCTCAGGAACTGTGGAGATTTCAGATCAATATGCACTGAAGGAGTACACGGTGATGACTTTCTGAAAACTTGATCAATACGTATACATCACCAAGATCAGAATTTATTTAGAATTATGAGCAGCCTGGAAGGCTGCCAGGGCTTGAGTAATAACTCCAGGCAGCCCAAGCCCACTCCAGCTTCCTCCGTTTGTATAAATTGCTGGAATCTCTCATGCCTGACCCCTCTGATGTATCAGCTTTGTTATATCAGTTTAGATACATGCAAATTTCCTAGGGGGCATCTAGTAGCTTTATTAAAAAAAAGAGGAAAGTGTCCAAAGGCCCGTGGGCATATGCACCGGAAACATAAAGATTAAAAGAATGAAATTAAGTATTCAGGATGCCAAACACCTCATCCAAAAGCCAGGCCAGTTCCGCCCACCGAGACATAGCAGAGTGGCAGGTTTGATCACGTGGTTTGTTCCCTGTGAAGATTCCGAAGACGATTCTAGAGTCTGGTTGGACAGACAAACAAAGCTTGCTTTGGGGAATCATGCCTAGAATCTGTTATTAGCAGCAATATGGCCGATCTTAATATATTAGAACGAACCAGCGGGTTGGAGAAAAGCCTCAAAGGAAATCTCCTTTATTGAAATGCATCCAAATAGCGTTCTTGAACTCCATTTGTCATCTTCCTCTGATTGATGGCTGTCATCTCTGGAATACTTCACACGGTCACGTCTGTGAAGCCTCACACTATTCCCTACAGCCTTTGCACTTAAACGGGTGTGCAGACACCATATTGTTCTAAGCTAGCTTTGACTCAGGGGGGTGCCTTCCTTTCCCAGGGGATATTGGGGACTGTATGGCGATACCTTTTGGTGTCACAATATGGTGTCCCTGGTTCTTAGTGTCCAGTGGGATCACTGGGATGCTGTAGAGCATAGAGTAGCTTTTGCAGCAAACATCTGGCCCTTCTAGAGTGGAGGTGCTGATGGTCAAGTTTCTAGATCAACATCTGCCACTGCACTTCCACTTGTCTTTCTTTCTATCACAGCCACACGTTCTTTGTTGATTCTCATCAAAAGTTTTAAAGTTGAGAAATACCAACTGAGGCTGTCATTCAATTAGATAGTCTGTGGAATGAAAGAGCATCTTTTTTTTTTCCCAGCTCTAGTTTTTTTTCTTTTTAATCTTTTTTTAAATTCCTTTTTTATTAGATATTTTCTTTATTTACATTTCAAATGTTATCCCCTTTCCTGGTTTCCCCTCTGAAAACTCCCTATCCTATCCCCCCTTCCCCTGATCACCAACCCACCCACTCCCTCTTCCTGGCCCTGGCATTCCCCTACACTGGAGCATAGAGCCTTCACAGGACCATGGGCCTCTCCTCCCATTGATGACCAACAAGGCCATCCTCTGTGGCTGGAGTCATGGGTCTCTCCATGTGTACTCTTTGGTTGGTGGTTTAGTTCCTGGGAGCTCTGGGGGTACTGGTTAGTTCATATTGTTGTTCCTCCTATGAGGTTGCAAACCCTTTCCGCTCCTTTGGTCCTATGAAAGAACATCTTTAGCATGCAGTGAGTCATTGTGTTGAGTTCCTATCTTGCATTCACTTCAAACTCAATACCAACTCTTTCCCCAGGGGAGGTACTCTGGCTAGCATTATATCAATATGACATAAGCTAGGGTTATCAGAGAGGAGGCAGTGTCAGTTGAGAAAATACCTTCATAAGATCCACCTGTAGGCAAACCTATAGGATTTTTTTTTTTTAAATTAGTGGTTTACAGGGGAGGGCCCAGACCATTGTAGGTGGGGTCATTCCTGGGCTGGTGGTCCTGGATTCTGTAATAAGTCAGGCTGAGCAAGCCCCGAGGAGGAACTCAGTAAACAGCACTTCTTTGTGGCCTCTGCATCAGATCCTGCCTCCAGGTTCCTGCCCTCTTTGAGTGCCTGTCCTGACCTTCTTTGATGAGAAACTGATATAAATGCATAAGCCAAACAAATCCTTTCCTCCCAAGATACCTTTGTCATAATTTTTCATCATAGCAATAGTGACCTTAACTAAGACAGAAGGTTACCATGAACTTATTATACCCCACAATTGAGAGAACACTGCATTGTCGTGCCCCTCTGCCCCCATACACATTATTATGTTTGAAAAATATTCTCCTTAGTTGCCATAGACTTGCATACAAGTTTCTGAGTTCTGTGAGAGGGCGTATTTCATTAGAGTGCAACCAGAAGATAAGTTAGAGAAATCTTAGACAGCAAAATAAAAAGCGAGAGTCCATCGGCACCGACCAATGGCAGATACCCTCCAGCAGATTTTTATGGCCACTTCTGCTCCATTAGAAAGTCCATCTAAAATGCTTGTAATCCTTTGCATGGAATTCCAGTGACTCTCCCTCAGTTGGTGTTTTAGGAGTCATTATCCCGACCCATAATACTTTAACGAGAAAGGCCGTGTTCTTTGATATTAACTGAAGGCACCACAGAAGAGCAGTTATGATCATTATTCCAAATATGTACTTTTGATGCTATGTCATACAGTGGACCACTTTACCTCTTAGTGTAATCTATGCTGAAGGCTATCTATACATCTATATTTTTCTGTTTATTGTTCTTGCTTGAATACCTGTGGCAAAATAAGCTATGCAGCCTCCTGGCTGCTTCAGTGAGAGGCTGGGAACTTGCAACATGTACTTGAGGCTCCTGGGTTCCTGCTGACTGCTTGGTGCCCTAATCCGGAGGCTTTCTGTCCAGGAGACTGACGTGGCAAGAATTATCCTCCCTCAGGGAAAACCAGTCAGTGTTTCACATTAAAAGAGTTACTCTGCATTATGAAAACAGTCTGGGCTTGGCTGGGTTTTTTTTTTTTTTCCTTTCTCACTCTGAAATTGGTTTCCATACCTATAATTATCTTTGAGCACCACCATAAAAACCCTCCAATCTTTACCTCATGTCGTTCTTCCTTGGGGGCACTGATTCGGGACCCATCCAACTTTTGCACCAAGCCGTAATTAACAGAATTATATTTAATAAGCCCCCTGATTCTGAAGGGAGCAGAGCGGCATCCAGAGAGCAGAGCCGCAGATAATGAGTGTGGCAGAGGTCCCCCACCCCCTCTCTCTTGGAATTGTATCATCACATCCTGAGAGCAGTGTGCTGCCCCTGTCATCTTGCATTGGTCTCACTGGTCCAGCAGCCTCTGCCTCAGTGACAGTTAGACACACGAGAGAGACAAACGTGATCCATGGGTTTTCTTCTCCTTTTAACTAAAGGAAAGAAAAAAAATTCATATACTTAAAAGAACACACAGCCTACTGCTGTCTTTGGCAGCTGCGAGATGTTTCACGGTGTAGAACAAGGATCATTTCCAAATTCCTTCCATGCAGGATCAGGCCTTGTATTATTGATGCCTCTTTCCCAAGGGATTTCTGCCTGATAAGAGATTTCAAGGTTTCGGAATGAGATGAGCAGAACAAGGAGTTACCCACTCAAGATTTCATTATTTCACTGTTTTTAGAAACTTGTTTTCTAATGTGTGTGTGTGTGTGTGTGTGTGTGTGTGTGTGTGTGCATTTGCATAGTATTACCTGCACTCACATTTGCATAGGAAGCCAGAGACACTTGGAAGGGGCTGGGAATCCTCTCCACTACCTTTCGGCTTACTCCTTTGGGGTAGGGTCTCTCTCTGAAGCTGGAGGCTGTGTTTATGGTGAGGCTGGCTGGGCATAAGCCTGGTGATCATCCTATCTCTGCCTCCCACCGCAGTGCGGGGATAACAATGAAGACAAGTCCGTGCCCAGCGTGTTACGTGGGTGCTGTGATCTAAACCCAGGGCCTCCTGCTTGTGCTGCATCTGCTCCTACCCAGTGAAGCACCTGCCCAAGCCCCCCAGTTCACTTTTCACACCAATCATCTTGTGTGTACCTCTGGATCATTATGAGGCTCTGCTCCCTCCCCCACCCCCCCCCGGAAGAAATAGCATCCAGTAATTTTCCCAACAGTAAGAACTACACATTCAAGAAAATGTCTGTGTTCTTACAGCAAAAGAAAACTTATATGCAGGCTCCTTGTTTTGTTCTATTCTGTTTGTTCTAAAAGGATCCTAAGTGAAATGGCTTTGCTTTTAGATTTAGTGAATGTCCCACCTGACATAAATTCAGATAAAAGAAAAGCATTTATGTGTAATCTCAGGCAGGTAGTGAAACTGCTTCTTATATGGAATCATAAATTTTACTGCTAGAAAGGACCATAAGGAACACTTAGCTCGGCCCCTTGCGGGTGGTAAATGGAGGGAACTGTGTGGTATCTTCAGGACTGAAGTTAAAAGTTAGTCTCTGAGAAGTAAGGCTATAGTTTGGATCCAGAATGTATCTAAAAGGCCTACAGAGTGAGTGCCTGGTCCCTAGCCAGTAGCCCTACTGGAAGATGTGGAATGTTTAACATGCAGCTTAGTGATAGAAAGTTAGGTTATTGGAGGCATGTCCTTGGATGGGAGGCAGGACTTCACCTCTCCCTTGTTCTTGCATCCCAGTCTTACTCTTTTATGCATTCCTACCATAATATACACCAATGGATGATGAGAAAGGACAACTTGGTCCAGCCTTCCCTTCCTGCTTTAAAACAGCTCCTCACTAATGAGGCCAACCAGTCCTGGATGGAAACCTTCAAACTGTGTACTGGCTGGTTTTGTGTCAACTTGACACAGCTGGAGTTATCACAGAGAAAGGAGCTTCAGTTGAGGAAATGCCTCCATGAGATCCAACTGTAAGGTAATTTCTCAATTAGTGATCAAGGGGGAAAGGCCCCTTGTGGGTGGGACCATCTCTGGGCTGGTAGTCTTGGGTTCTATAAGAGAGCAGGCTGAGCAAGCCAGGGGAAGCAAGCCAGTAAAGAACATCCCTCCATGGCCTCTGCATCAGCTCCTGCTTCCTGACCTGCTTGAGTTCCAGTCCTGACTTCCTTTGGTGATGAACAGCACTATGGAAGTGTAAGCCGAATAAACCCTTTCCTCCCCCATCTTGCTTCTTGGTCATGATGTTTGTGCAGGAATAGAAACCCTGACTAAGACAAACTGTAAGTCAAAGTGAACCTGCTGTATTTGTAAATTGATTTATCTCAGGTATTTGCTACAGTAGGAAAAAACAACCTAACCAACCCAAGGAATTGATGGTGGTTGTGTGGTGGTGTGTGGACAACCCTGTAACAACAATGAGAACAACCAATTAAAGTAGATAAAGAATATATGGGAGGGGTTAAATAGAGATAGACCTAAATAGGCAGCTGAAGATTAGTCTCATGTTCCAAATCAAGACTTTTGAGGAGATTTATGTGGTTTGGCATGTAAACCCAACACAGCACACTAAGCCTATCTTCCATACCACCTGGGATAACATACAGGGAGGGGCTTGGAGCAGAGATCAAGAGGAGCTGAAGAACATCCATTATAGCCATAGCTGAGATAAACTGAATTGTATCATGAGCAGACACAATCCGTCATTTTGTAGGGTCCAGAGGCAGGGCAGCTCCCGGGGATAGATAGTTCTTTAGGCCCCAGATCACTTTTTATGTCATCTCAGGTGGCTTCATCACAGGACTGCAGGCAAGAAAGCTGCAGGCTTCTCGAGTAAATATCTTCCGGGAGTATTTTTTTGTTCTCAGTGAGCATCAAGAAAAGTTAGGTGTGCTACAGATTGGGAGCTCAATTTATAGGTATAAATTGAATGCGTTGGAAAGAAAAACGTGGTGCCAGCAGTTACTGGGAAATGGATGGCCCCTTGACAGTGTGCAGCTGTCACAGGGAGCTCAGCGACATTTCTTCTGGTGAAGCAACAGAGGGTTGAATTCAGCTTCTCCTATTTCATCCTTGGCTGAGTGTAAGGGTGGCGATAAATGACATCCAGGACAACAGGTGGGGCCATAGATTCCCTTGGGGAATTAAGACAACTTTTGCTATATTGTGGTTTATCAGTTGTACTTCTCAGCCTGAAGGTCAGATGTACATAATACTTTGAGGCAGTTATGATTCTGGAAGCTCAGGGGATAGAGCGTGACTGTGAGGTCAAGGAGGAGAGTGACCTGGAATTATGTTTAGAACATGTTTTTTTTTTCCAGAGTTGCAGGTCAAGGACCTGTCTGACAGGGTGAGACACTCAAGATAGCTTGTGAGAGACAGCCCGTCCTCGGAGCTGCAGGAAGTGGGATTTGTGACAGTTGGAGAGATAGGTAGAGGAAAGTAGTCAACACATGCTTTTTAATTTACCATTTTAGACTTAGCAAGAAATATGAACAAGTGTTCTAGAAACCCGGGAACACAGATGGTCAGAACTGCAGCAGAAGTTGGGCCCTTTCAGGAGGGGCGTTAAGAACGTTAATAAACGGCCAATGTACTCTTGGAAAAGCTGACGCTCAGAAAGGCACAGAACATGCTAATCAAAGTTTACAGAATGGGCTCACATTTGAGAGCTGCAGTAGCCTGAGGACTCACACGCTAACACTCAGCTGGTTCTGTTTTGCCCGGAGCAAGGACAACCCGGTTGGGGCAGCCGAAATGCCTGGAGCAAAGGGTGTCATGAAGACCAATAAGCAATGCACTCCTGTAACATTCTGCTCTTCCTCCTCTCCTTTCTGTTAGGGGATTTGTGCCAAAATGGAGAAGTTAGCAATGGCACCTAGAGAATATTAGAGAGAGAGAGAGAGAGAGAGAAACCCGTCTGTCTTAAATAAATGCTATCTAGGGCTCTTGGCCTAGAGGAACCATAGCCCATGATAACTGATATATATTTTTTAATGGTGATTGTTAAAGGTACATTACAATCTAGAACAGCAGCTGCTCAAAATACACCAGTTTGTAGGAAGTAGGAAGCCGAGGTTCATCAGCAGGTCGATTGTTTGATGGTTTCAGAGATGAGATGTGATGATGGAGATGTGGAAGGGCCTGGGATTCATCAAGTGCTGGCCATGCTAAACTAACCTCAAATGCCACTACTTAGTATCTTTGGATCATGTGAGTTAAATGGCACAGGCAAAGCAGGTTGTGGACTTTTTCCAGACCTCCATGGAGAACGCCAGAGTGGCCTGTAGTTGAAGAATCTCAGTAGAGAGACGAGGTTTAGTGCTGGAGTTGAGCAGGAGAGAGTTACATAGCGGTGTGCTTTGTGTTTCCGTCTCAGATATTTTTTTCCTCCCAATAACTTGGAAATGTACAGTGTGTTTTATATGCTTGTGTGTGCAAAACTAAAATAGATGCTCACCTAATATGCAAAAGTTTAAAACAGAGTCTCAATAACCTGAATGATAGGCTCAGAATGCAAAATGTTGTTATCAACATAAAATTACAGGTTTAAATCAATAAGCTTTACTAATGAGATAAACATATTATATTATACTTTAACAGGGGAAAAAAGCCAAATGAACAGCAGAGTGAAAAGCTGGCTATAAATAATTTCATTTCCCCCTTCCCCAAACTCCCAAAACACATAAACTGAAACACCTCCCAAAACAAAGCAAAGAAAATATGACATTTTGTTTGACATTAAGTTAGGTGAAAGTCAGCCTTGTGCTGCAGTGTCTAAATATTGACCCACACAAGGTCAGCAAATATCACTATCTTCATAATGTTGTGTTTAGTTCTCAACACCACAATGT
Source organism: Mus musculus (assembly GCF_000001635.26). Lineage (NCBI taxonomy): Eukaryota > Metazoa > Chordata > Mammalia > Rodentia > Muridae > Mus > Mus musculus. Next base: position 107,350 of record NW_019168504.1, on the reverse strand, counting down.
CCCTTGGGAATTACACTAACTTCCTGGGGCCACAAGTAAAGGAGAGTCTGTTACTGCATTGTCTCAGCAACCACACATCACATGCCTAGACGTGTCAATCAATGTGCTAGAGATAAATTGATAACGCCTCCTATTTCTCTTTGTGTGTGACTCCAGGAAGACTCTACTCAAGGAATCAGAAGTAGGCTGACAGCAATGGACATAGGTGCAGCAGGTGGGGACAATGGAACTGGAAAGAGTCAACTCTTTGGGTTGTACTTCTTGGGAAATTGTAATGAACCAGGTAGAGATGGAAGGGGAGTGGTCTTCATGCAGAAGGAATGCATGTGGAAAAACACAGTGGCATCAAAGATCCTGGCTCACTTGTGGACAGAAAATACTTTAGTATTATTAAAGCCGGTGTAATAAAGGACACAAGCTGAAGCCATAAGTGGGCTGGGGCCAGGATTGGACAAACTAGGAACTTGACTTCATTCTGAGGACGCAGTGAGCCATGAAGGGGGTTTTAACAGGGGATAGGTGATCACTCACTTGGGTTTGAAAAACTGATCAGATGTAGTGAGTCAAGTAATCGAGGAATGGATGTGACAGTTGTTCAGGTAAAATGCTGTGAGTGTCTGTTCTCAGATGAAGGCAGGCCATGGGAAAGTGGGGACATAGTTTAGAGCTATTAATAAATAAATATTAACATTCTGGAAACGTCATAGGCACACTTATCCTGAGGTCTTCTCTTTCTTTCCTTATTTCTTCATCTAGAGCAGATACTTCCTAGTCCGGTGTTTGCCAAATGCAATGCTGTATTTGTATGCCTGCCCTATGTTAATCTTCTTTGTTCACTGGACTTTATTTTAAAACCATGAGACTCAGATGTATTCCTAGGTGTTTCTTTGAGGGCTTTTCCAGAGGGTGAACCATAAGGAAGGCCCATGTTGCCATTACCTGGTCTGAGTGGTTAAAGGGATATAAAAGAGAAAGCAGGGAAACTGTAGCAGGTCCCTTTGTCTGCTTTCTGTTCTCCTTCGAGTCTCTGCTCTACTATAACAGCACTGCCCTAATGGACCAACCCCTTGGAACCATGAGTCAAATAAATGCTACCCCTTTCATGCTGTCTCTGTCAGGCAAAGTAGGAGGAGTTTTCCACCCACAATTGGCTGGGTCTTCTTACATCAATTGATAATGAAGACTCTCACTCACAGACATGGCCACAGACCAATCAGACAGTTGCTTGGGCTTCTTTTCTCAGATGAGGCTAAGTTGTGGCAAGCTGACGTTTAAAACTCACCCCTGTCCCTCCCATCTCCACCCTTCCATTCATGTTTCTGCTCTTTTTCCTTTGGTTCATAGGAAAAAACATTCCTTCAACAGCTTCCTGAAATTGGACTATATGATTTTTTAATTTGATCCTCTTGACTTGAATATGCCTCCAGAGAATTAGTTTAGGACAGCCTCGAGAGAGGCATCAAGATCAGTACAGAATTTGATAGAAAATCAGAGCTCGTCTATTGTGGAGCGTTTAACTTGGAGCCTCAGACTTCTCATCTTTAAATGTTTTGAGACTACATATACCTCTAGTTGTAAAGTCTGTGGTGATATGTTTTGTTTGTTAAAGATATCAAGTATAGTAAACACGTAACAGCTGTTGCTATCATCAGGGATTATTCAAGGATGTGCTTGATTTTCTAGGTTCTCATTAGGCTGGCAGAAGGAGTTTATGTATTGGGACTCAGGTGTGGGAATGAGATCTGCAAAGACGGTTTATCTCCAGTGAGCCTCCAGGGATCCTAATGCTGTGGTTTAGGAAAACCAAGTTGGGCTTTGATGTTAGACAAGGTCTTGTTTATACATCATTGGGTACAAGGATTTGAGCCTTGTTCTCATGTATAGAATGGATATTAGCCCCACCCCTAGAGGCATTAGAGGTATGGCTGCTGTGTCACACGTACATCAGTCAGTGGCAGAGAAGAGAGAAGCCATGTCTACACTCAGTGTTCTGACCAGTGAACATCTGGCAAATGATTAGGAACCTAACACTTCCTGAAAAAAAGTGAGCCTGAGACAACCATGCCACCACCAAGCAAGTCTGGGGGTGCTGACCATGTCTAAGATTACCTTTGCTTAGGGCCATAATGCACGAGTGAGGCCATTCCTGAGATGACCTGAGACACTCAGAGACTCTGGGCACCACTAAGAGGGTAAGAGGTGGAGAAACTAAAGAGAATGAGAAACAGAAGGATGTGGGCACAATGAAGAGAGACAGAACTAGAGACTTGAGGGTAGTGAGAAACAGCCTGACCTGAGCAGCTGGTGATGCCACCAGAGGTCATGACTAGGCTTTTGGCCCTGCAACTGCAGGGGTCTGTTACCTTCAAAGGCCAGGTAGACGAGCCTGGTTTGGTCTGCTGCCCTGGGGACATGTTGGTGTCTGAGGGCTGTACAGAACTGGCCCCACCCCTCTCCAGGGCATTCTGGGAGAGCTGGTCCCATGGATATGAAAGCAGGAGAGCTGATCCTGTTCCTAACCAGCTATATTAGTACTCCAGAAACTGACCCTGCACTCTGTGAGAGTTGTGGGTGAGTGAGCCAGGCCCAAGGATATGAGTTGGGGGAGAGCTGGCCATGCTACTTGTCTCTTGTGTGTTGGCAAGAAGAAATACCTTCTCCTTCAGCCTGTACAGCACTTGGGAGACCAGGCCCTGTACCTTGCCTGGGAAGCACATTAGACTTTACCCTGGTGGTGGGGGCATGGGTGAGCTGGACTAGAGGGTGTGAACATGGGAGTGTTGGCCTTTCCCCTTGTCTGTGCTGAGGTGGCATGGACGAAGGACAGACCCCCTTCCCTTTCTTCTGCCCTTCCACCTTCAGTGGGCAAGAGAGCTGGCCCAATGGGGTCAAAAGAGCAGGAGTGTTGTCCCTGTCCCCGTATCTGCTACAGCACTTGAGAGATCAGGCCTTGAACCTCAGCTGGGCAGCACAGTAGAGTTGACCCTGGTGATGTGGTGTGGGAGAGCCAGCCCTGAGGGTCTGAGTACAGGAGAGGTGGCCCTGAAAACGGTATACTGTGGGACACACTGTGACACATTACAGCTTCTACAATGAGATTTTTTTTTCTCTGTTGTAGGGGAGGTAGCAAGGGTGGAGGGTGGGTATGAAGGGAGGGAGATGAGTGAGACTGGAGTGCATGATGTAAAATTCACAATAAAAAGTTTAAAAAAAATAGAGATTAGAATATTGGTTTGTGGGTTCACATACGCCTGAGAATCAGTTTCTTTTCCTTTCTTTTCTTTTTAAAACTTTTTTTATGAGACAGGGTTTCACTGTGTAGCTGTCCTGGAACTCACTAAGTAGACCAGGCTGAACTCACACTCATAGAGATTCTCTTGCCTCTACTTCTGCCTCAGGGATGCTGGGATGAAAGGCACACACCAGGTTTTTAAAAGTTTCTTCTGACTGCTTTCCCCTTCATCGTCTGTGCTGTTGGTGTTCTTTCTAGATATTCATCTAGATATTCATGAGACGTGCAGCACCTCAGTCTAGGGCTGAGGATGGGTAAATGCCTGCTCCAGAGTTCTCAGTTCTAGAAAGGGGTGGGAGCCTTTCAGTCTCTACTGGATGCCAGACAGGTTTGCTTGCTTGGGGTGTCCTTGAGGACCACTTGGAAGCTGCAGCTCTCTGAACTTGTCTCCCGAGCTACTACACTTTCTGCCACTTTACTGCCAAAACTGCCCCTGAAATTGAATGTCTTCTTTTATCTTTTTGTCTAGCCACAATTGCAACTTGGATTCACTCAATGGACATATCACTCCCTGTTCACCTTTTCTTGTATTATAATAATAATAACAACAACAACAATAATAATAGTTATTATTATTATTATTATTATTATTATTATTATTATTATTATTATTACTACTACTATTACTATTATTTTGTACCTGATGTCTAGGTGCTGGGATTCCTTCCCTTGTTCACTCTCTTTATCCAAACTCGGACACGCACAGATCTTGTACTTCATTCCACTTTTACTCCCAGTTGGACCACATCTGGTTCCTCACACTGCTTTACATCCTCCCACCTTGGCCTTACTCTGCACTTAACAATTTTAGAAGGACTTATATACCTTAGTTCACGAGAAAATAGACTATAGTTAAGTGAGGCACAGGTCATGCTGTTGAATATTTATGTATTTAGCCATTTTAATGTCACCCTATCACTGTACAGGAACAAATGCCCTTAAAAGATAACTCGAGAGAAAACTTTAAATTAACCAAAAATATTCCATCAATCTTGCATAATGAAACAATCCAGTCCAGCTACATGTTACTTATGAGAGATGGAGAGTGGGAAAATGAAACAACTTAAAGTGCATTTTCTCTTAAATTTACCTTTGTAGGCATCTGTTTCCAACCCTCTATCTATTTATTTGGAGGGGAGCACAGAGCCACTGGAGCAAACATTGCTTTATATACTCGGTGATGGTGGATCGATGATGAGGCTGGTGTACTGAGCAGAAAGACCTCATGATTGTGCTGCTGTTTTCTTTTACTGTTCAGTCAACAGGAAAAAAAAGAACTCAAAAGAAATAAAATACAAAGAGAGGTGTTTTTATCTCCTAATTTCAGCTTTCATTCTTCTATAAGCACAAAGGTGTGACTGTGTGACCTTCATCCTCACAGACAGCTCTCAAATTAAAAGAGACAAAGCATCTAAGACGTTATTTTTAAACAAAGAAGTAGCCAGAACTTCTAGTGTCAAAAATTACTTTAGTTATTGTGCATATGTGTGGGGGTGTGTTTGTGTGTATATGCATATACCATGTGAGTGGAAGTTGGAGGACAACTTATGAGAGTGACTTTTTTCCCCCATCATGTGGCTCTCAGGGATGGGACTCAAGGCTGTGAAGCTTGGTGGTAAGGAATTTTACCACCTGGTCCGTCTCGCCAGCCTGCAAGAGCTTCTTAAATGAAACTCTGCCAGGTTGTTCATGCTATTTGACTGCTATTAGCATTTGGGTTTCCACCATTCTTTTAAACCATTCCTGTCCTGATTCTTAAATTGGGGTTCTTTTGAAAATCATGTTGTTTTTTTTTTAAACATATTACATACTACATGGAAGTATGATTAAATATGAATACTAATGGATTTTGCTTTTTAAAAATTGATTAATCATCTCTCCCTTTTGATTGGGATGTTTGAGCCATTTACATTTAATGTGATTATTGATGTAGTTGTCTTAAGATCTTCCACCTCCTTGGATGTGTTTTCTTTTAGTGCCATGAGCTCTTTGTTCTGTTTTACTTTCTCTCTTTCACATTGTTTGTGATGAGCTGATTTCTCTTTGACTTCTTATTTGGATTGCCAGCTCTTGTTCTTTGTTTGAATTTTCAGTGTTTGTTGCATTGTTCACAATATGCACACCAACCTTGCTTCTCAACAATGAACACCACATTACTGTATGTATTTGTGTTTGAATGTATTATTATTATGGATGTATAGAAAACCATATGTTTCCATTTCTAGCCTTGTGGACTCTGTGCAGGTCAGGTTCTCCAGTGTCACAAACTACAAAGCACTGTTACAGTTTCTACTTTAAGCAGATTGAGGACCACTTCAGAACTAAGATGAGAGCCTTCATACTTCCCTATACACATCTGATTTCTGGAACGACTAATCCTTCATATAGATCTGTGTTCTTATTGACTGTTTCTTTCCTTCACCCTAAGCAGCATTCTTTAATATTTCTTGTAGATGAGGTCTTTATGAGTTTGCAAAAATCTTTTAAGAAAGATTTTAATTAAGTTTAATTAGTTCACTACTTAGCTAAATTGTGTGTGCATATGTGCATGTGAGTGAGCATATGAGCGAATGTACATGTGGGTGCTCACAGAGGCCAGAAGAAAGCATTGGATCTGAAGTTATAGGAGCCTTCGAGCTGCATGATGCAGGTCAGGGATACTGAACTCTAGTCCTGGGCAAGAGCAGCAAGCATGGTTTACCTGCTGAGCTTTTTCATCAGCCCTTTGAAAATTCCTTATTTCGTCTTCATCCTTTGAGTGTGGAATTCTAGATTGCCTTCTATTCACCTTTCAGTATTTCATTACCCTCGTCTGTGATGCTCCAGCTATATGTTGTTGATTGGAAGCCCCCTTACAAGGGGAAGTCCCTTGCATTCTTAGTTTTCTTCTCTCTACAATACTTTTCTATATGCTGGATGATTTTAAGATTCTTTTCTTCAGAGCTAGCTTTAAGTAATTTACTACAGTGAACCTTTGTGCATTTATGTTTTAAGGTTCAGGGCTTGTGTAGCTTCTTGGGTTTATAGATTTATATTTTTATCAAGTGTTAAATAAATTCAGCAATTATTTAATTTTCTTCTATTTTCTTTCTCATCTCAGTTGGATACTAATTGAGTAGAGTCCTTTTAGAGGTTATTGTTGTCCTATGCATTACAAAGTTACCTCTTGAGCTGAAGGGGTCTGCAGCCCTATAGGTGGAACAACAATATGAACTAACCAGTACCCTCAGAGCTCGTATCTCTAGCTGCATATGTATCAGAAGATGGCCTAGCTGGCCATCATTGGGAAGAGAGGCCCATTGGTCTTGCAAACTTTATATGCCTCAGTATGGGGGAACGCCAGGGCCAAGAAGTGGGAGTGGGTGGGCAGGGGAGCAAGGCAGTGGGAGGGTACAGGGAACTTTCGGGATAGCATTTGAAATGTATATAAAGAAAATATCTAATAAAAAAAAACAAAGTTACCTTTCTCTCTGGATTACATTCAGTGGTCTTTATAGTTATCTTTACATGCATTCTTTTTCTTCTGCTTTGTCTAACTTGCTGTTAATTGTATTTGATGTTTTCTTCATCTTAGTCATTATATTTTTATAGCTGGGATTTTATTGTGTTTTAAATAAAATTTTTGTATTTTTACGAAAATATATAGTTTTCCTCTAGCTATCCGAAATATGGGGTAGACATATAACAATAATTTTAATATGCTGGTCAGTAAGCCTACAGACTGTGTTATTTCTAGGTCATTTTTTTTCTAATTGTTTTTCTTTTTCATTGTAGATCATTGACTTAGTTACTGCTCTATTGCTGTGAAGAGACACCATGGTCATGGCTATTTAGAAAAGAAACTATTTAATTGGGAGATTTATTACAGTTTCATAGAGTTAGCCCATGCCTATTATGATGATGAGCAGTAGGCACGGTGGTGCAACAGTATTTGAAGTTACCACCTAGTCCAAAGGCAGGAGAAAGAAAGAGACTGAGACAGGCCCTGTTCTGGGCTTTTGAAAGCTCAAAGCCCATCCCCAGTGATGTAATCTCCTCCAATAAGCTCTTACCTCCTAATCCTTCCTAAACAGTTCAACCAGATGGGAGCCAGATATTCAAATATATGAATCTATGGGAATAATTCTCATTCAAATCACCAAATCATGTCTTCTTTTCTAGTACCCGGTAAATTCTCTTATTTTATACAAATGATAATGACTAAGAGGCAGGCTAAGCACCGTGAGGCACTACCAGCAAAGTTCCTGCTTTGTGTCCAGGAGGTTATGATTGTTTATGTATAAGTCAACACAGTCATCTGAGTTGGGTCATTTCTAAGCCCCATGCTTTCAGATGTATTTGCATTAATCTAAGTAAATCCCGTTAGTTTGAGAGGTGGATCTTGTAGATCTTGGGTTGGCCTTGTGTCCATGCTTAATCATATTCTCCTTGTCCTCTAGCTTGGTACAGAGGAACATGACAGCTTGGATTGTGTGAACTCTAGAGACTGGGTGCCCTGAGGCACCCTGAATGGCTTTAAGAACCAGCACAAGGCCTGACACAGCACTGTAACTGGAAATGACTGGTCTCTGGCTCGTTATTGCAACCCATTCCAGCAACGAGTTGTGTACACAAGGAGGATCATGTTTAGTACATTTTTTAATAAATGGGAGACATTATGATTTACCATGTTGGTTCTGGATACTTTGAAAATGCTATAAATGCTCTGTCTATCTGTCTGTCTGTCTGTCTGTCTGTCTGTCTCTCTAAGAAGAGTGCAGTTAAATCATTTGAACAGAGGTTGCTCTTCTCACATGTGTCTAAGCCTTGTTAGACAGAACCAGAGCTGTGTTTAAACTCCCCCCATCTCTTAAACAATCCTTCAAGATTCTCCTTGGTACACCTCATGTTTTAGTGACATTCTGCTTGCTGTTGTGAAGACATTAGTGTTCATCTGTGAGTCCTGAGGGACGTTTTCTTGGATTCCTTGAGGATTTTATTTTATTTTTCTTTAGCCTCAAATAGTTTTTTTACCCATAGGTGGCCAATTCTATTTGGAAAATTCAAGTGATGTGATCTTCTGATATTGTTAGGGGTCTTGACTCACAGACTTTAGCAGTTCATCTTTCCTTGGACTCTGAGGTCCATGCATTCCTCAATACAGATTTCTTCTTGGGGCCTCCTCCATGGCTGGATTTGCTCTTTTGTCTGTTAGGTGAGTTTATGAGAGCTTCTTTTATTTTCTTTATCCCTAGACTCATGCATTACTTCATGATGTGTCTTATTTTTTTTCATGTACTTTTCTGTTTCTCTTCCCACCCCATTGTTTCAAATAAGAGAGTAAATCAGTTTCCTAGCACCTCATCATAACTGCGAGAAGAAATACCTGTTATCTTGGTTTGATTTAAAACATTCCAGCCTGCACAGTGCATGTCTAGAAGTGGAAAAGTTTTTCTTGCTTTTGTATGAACATTTTGTCTCTGGTCAAGTTTCTCCATTATCTGAGCTCCCATCTGTTAATCTGTCGTCTATTGACAAGTACATAGTAGCGAGTCTCCCATCAATTTATTGCTCAGCTTTGGAAAGCAGAAATTTCCATGATAAGTTTATCCTTCAGTGTTCTTAAATAGATACTAAATACAAATAAACACCAACAGGCAGTGATTTAGCAATCTTTGAAAGCAGACTTTCATCAGCACAAGATACAATAGTACACATTAAAACCACACTAGACTTAGGCCCCCCCCTTTTTTTGACTTAGTCTCTTTTATTTTGAGAATTGTATAATTTTGTTTTTATGACATAGTCATGGTGGGACAATCAAATTTAGAGTTACTGCTTTTAAGTGTTCTTGTTGAGTAGTTCTTTGGAAGGGAGCCCTTTGTGTTCAGCGTAAGTGGACTATTAAAGGGTTCTACTATAATGGAAGAAAAGATTTAGAGTTATAAGTATTTACTTGAATAATTAGTTTTGGAAATAAAAGCCATAGAACACAGCTGCAAGTAAATTCTTTCATGAGTTATGATTTCCTCAACCTTCATAAAGGTTTCTGAGTCTTCTTTCTCTCTTTGTGAGTATACATTTCCACGTGCATGTATGGTTTGTCCATGCTTACATATGCATGGTGTTCATGTAGTGTTAAGCCCAGAAAGGCTGCTCCGTTCAGCTGGCACGCTCTCCTCCACCTCCTTTTATGGAAAGCTCTATCCTTTAGAGCATCACGAAGCAAGCTCCCGGCATGGTAGAGTTCAGACACACGTCTCTGAGTCTGTTGCGCTCCAGGCATGCTTGCTTCTGTTTCTTCCTCTTTAAGGTACTGAGACAGATGGAAAACATTTCGAAAAATTTTTATTATCTCATATCACAACCCACTTTATGTTACTGAAACGCAGTTTTTAAAATCTTCTTTCCCTTTTAAATAAATCCAGTGGGACCAATGTCTTAATTGATTTTTATATGAATTTGCATATATATGCATATAGATATTAACATTCAGGTCAATAGTCATAACGAAGCAGTCTCTTTTCTAATTAAAAAGAAGTTAACATTGTGTGTTGCACTGGCTCCTGGATAGTGTTTGTGCTTGGTTAAAATGATCACAAATTATTTGCAAGCCCCCTTGTGACGAGGGTGTATGCATTTGCTGCTTGTCTGCCTCCAGGCAGGCCCGTGGCTTCTTTTGATTGACGCAATGAAGTAGAAGTTTTACCATGAGGTCTCAGCCAGGGCTTTAAGAAGCTTTGAGGTATTTGCTTTGATCCTTCAGAGTCTTGCCTGTTGAGGGATGAGGGACAGGTGGAGAAAGACCCTGGCACTGGTTATCCCACGTGTTCAGCGTACCCCAGTTGCAGTTCTAAACTTAAGAGTGAAGCCAGGGAGTGCCATACAGAAAGTGGTCTTTTACTAAAGCCCCAGCAAATCACCACTTTAAATAAGTAAACTTCATGTTTAGTTTCTTACCTAGCAAGAGGCAATGGAATACAGTAAAGATGGTCTTCCTCCCTCTGCCTTTCTTTAGCTCTTCCTTTCTTTTAACTTAATAATTGTTTTTTTTAAAAAATATTTATTTATTTTTATCACATATTTTCCTCAATTACATTTCCAATGCTATCCCAAAAGTCCCTCATACCCTCCCCCCACCCCCCTCACCCCCACTTCTCTACCCACTCATTCCCTTTTTTTTTTTTTTTTTTTTGGCCCTGGCGTTCCCCTGTACTGGGGCATATACAGTTTGCGTGTTCAATGGGCCTCTCTTTCCAGTGATGGCCGACTAGGCCATCTTTTGATACATATGCAGCTAGAGTCAAGAGCTCCGGGGTACTGGTTAGTTCATAATGTTGTTTCACCTATAGGGTTGCAGATCCCTTTAGCTCCTTGGCTACTTTCTCTAGCTCCTTCATTGGGAGCCCCGTGATCCATCCATTAGCTGACTGTGAGCATCTACTTCTGTGTTTGCTAGGCATAGTCTCACAAGAGACAGCTACATCTGGGTCCTTTCGATAAAATCTTGCTAGTATATGCAATGGTGTCAGCGTTTAGAAGCTGGTTATGGGGTGGATCCCTGGATATGGCAGTCTCTACATGGTCCATCCTTTCGTCTCAGCTCCAAACTTTGTCTCTGTAACTCCTTCCATGGGTGTTTTGTTCCCACTTCTAAGGAGGGGCATAGTGTCCATACTTCAGTCTTCATTTTTTCTTGAGTTTCATGTGTTTAGCAAATTGTATCTTATATCTTGGGTATCCTAGGTTTTGTTAATAATTGTTTTAAGATTTATTTTACTTGTAGTTTTCTCCTCTCCCTTTCCCCTCTGTGTGTGTGTGTGTGTGTGTGTGTGTATGTGTGCATGTGCACGTGAGTGTGTGCGTATTTCTGTATCTGCCTGTGTGATGATCTGTTTACAGGAGTAAAGACAGCTGCAGAGGCCAGAGGGGCCCTTGAAGTGGAGTTCCAGGTGGGTGCAAGCTGACTGAAGAGGATGATAAGAACTGAATTTGGGCCCTCAGCCAGAACACGACCTCCTCTTATCCACTGAGCCATCTCTGTAGACCTTCTGGGTGTCTTGTAGTCCAGCCAAGGACAACCATGAACTTCTGAGGTTCTGTCTTCTCATCCTAAGCTCTGGGATTATAAGCATGCTCCATGGTCTTAGTCAGTGTTACATTACTGTGAAGAGACACCATGACCATGACAACTCTTATAAAAAAAAGCATTTAATTGGGGCTGTCTTTAAGTTTCAGAAGTTTAGGCTATTGTCATCATGGCTGGGAGAATGAGTTCTATACCTGAATTCAAAGCCATCAGGAAGACAGAGACTCTGGGCTTGGAATGGACTTTTTGAAACCTTTATGCCCACCCCCAGTGGCACACTTCCTCCAGCAAGACCAAATTTCTTCATCCTTTTAAATAATGTCACTCTCTGGTGACCAAGTATTGCACAAAATCTATTAGCCTATGGGGGGCCATTCTCATTCAAACCACAAACACTGAATTCAGTTTGCGTGGCCCTGTGGATTGAATGCAGGGGTTGTGTTGTACTTGTGTAGCGAAGCACTTTGTTGATTGAGGTGCATCCCCAGCCTCTGTCTTTCCTTCCAACTGCTATTTCTGACTTACCCAGTTTTCCTTTTCTGAGCTCTTCAAAATTCTTTGATTTTTTTTATTTGTTGCTAGTGACTTCGTTTGTTATTAATTGTTTCTATGTTACATAGCTTGAACATTCCTGATCTGTAATCCTAAAGTCATGCATGCTGAAAAAAAAAAAAGCCAACAACAACAACAAAAACCAAAACGAACGTTTTATTGAATACTGACTGGTTGCTGCAATTGGAACTTTCCACACTTGACCTTGCATGCTAAGAGGTGTTAAAATACAAAGAAGTCAAAAATATCGTACAAAATCATCTCCAGGCTCTGCATCGGAGGTGCCTATAAACCGTAAGTGAGTCTCACATTTAGACTTGGGTTCTATCTCTCATACATCTCATTATATGGACACAAATATTCCAAACACCTCTGCTCCTGTGCATTCTGGAGAAAGGATACTTAACACATGCTTTATATGGACGTTGTCTTCTGAAATAGGTTTTTTTTGAGTCTTCTAGCACACTTAAATAAACAGATGGCAGGTATACTCCATGTTAAGCTGATGAAGCAATGCAGTGCATTATTATAATACCATCCTTTGCAGTCTCCTGTTGCCTCTGTAGACATGATCTCAGCATTCCTCCGATTGTACAGTCAGATAGACAAAGTAGGATGAGCGAAGTATCTGCATAGGAATTCTTCCTCTGCTTTGACCTCCTTCTGCTGCTGGGGAACTGCTGTGTGTGATGTCAGGGACCTCCGTGGGTAATCATCGCAAAGTCATATCAAGGTGCTCTATATGGTTTTCAGAAAACTAAGGAATGGGCAATCCAAGGGCTTCAGATGTATTTCTGGAAGATTCTATTAAGACTCAAATTATAAATCTCCGACTCTTCCCTAAGCTAGTCCTACCATGTTTCTTCTTCATTTTTACTCTTTTTTATTAAGTGTGTGTGTGTGTGTGTGTGTGTGTGTGTGTGTGTGTGTGTGTGTGTAGGGGTTTGTGTATGTGAGTGAGTGCAGTGCCCCTGGAATCCAGAAGATGCCTTGCAAGAGTGAAGTGTACATTAGGGTTGATGGAAACCAAACTTGGGTCCTCTGCAAAGAGCAGTACGCACTCTTAGCTACTGAGCCATCTCTCTATCCTCAAATTCTTATACTTTAGCATCTAAAAGTACCCATTTCCATGTGTTTTGTGAAATGACTAGCTGTGAGGCTTTGTTTTGCCTTAAAAAACAAAAGTTGTTGACTCTGGGACCTAGGAACACAGAGAACTGTGATGGCTCTGGGTTCTGGTCCAGGCTCTATGACCATCAGAATTGTATATAGTTTGTGTTTCAGTGCTGCCTTCTCCTCTTCGCCTCCCTCTCCCCCTCACTCCTCCTCCCTCCCATTGTATCTGCTGGAAAGGAGCACACAGCTTCCATCAGCTTTGGATGAACCTGTTGCTTGCCCCTCCTTCCCCAAGCTTTGAATCAATATCTCAGGAGCTTGGATGTTATGATATTTCTCTACTTCTGCTTCAGTTTGATCAGGAATTATAGCCCGTAGCATCACTCCCCAAACCCAAATATACAATTTCCTTCAAAAGAACAATCCATTGAAGGGCACATAGGGACCCAAAGTCAATTTTCAGGAACAGCCAATATTATTGTATCAGGGAGGAAATTGTTATATGTATTTATCGTCACACTATATTTCATTAGAATTATATGAGTGGTTCCCAAACAGAGTTTTAGTGGACCAGAGTTACCTGGACCCTACCCCAGACAAAGCCAATAGGAATTTTGGTAGGTAATGACCAGAAAAGTATATTTAGTTAATTTTTTTTGTTTGTTATTTGTAGATGCATTGAAGTTTGAGAACTATCAGTGGATGGTATTTTGGAAAACCCCACGCTCTTTTAATGACAAAGGAATCAAAACACATTTAAAACCGTGAAACTGAAAACACAGCACAGCTCCAACCTTTTGGTCACGTGGTCAGCACAGTGTAATTAACTGCAGTCTGGAATGGGTTATGGAGTTGTTTTCCATTTATTCTCTTTCCTTTTGAAAAGGGATGTGCACATACAGAAAGGGAAAACTGACATGCCTTTGTGCGCCTGTCTGTGAAGTGCTGTCTTTGGACAGAACATTTAGATGGCACTGTCTGTCTGTTGGGAAAAGGTTTTCAGCTCTTGTCTGTTGATCTTGAGGTTTTGTTGCACCAGGGAATGAAGCACACTGCATGTTTCTATCCACAGAAGCAGAAAGTGCTCTCCCCCCACCACTCCCAGCCCCTTCTTTCTAAGATGTCATATCTTGAAGAAAAACAAAACAGAAAAGGAACAAATTTATTCTCTGGGAGCTTGGAGGAGCATGAATTATTTATTTTTAGAAATCCTCTACTTTTCTTGCATGAAAGAGAGCCCTATTATTAAAAGTGAATGTTTCTTTTTCTGCGTGTCAGTAACTGGGAGATGAGAATGGACCGACTGTTAGATAGCTTCCTCCTTGGAGACTGGACTCCCCAAGGCAGCCTCTACAGAAGCGAAGTTATTTTTAAGATAATAAAAATCATTGAAATTGATGTATTAACACCCAAAATTGATGTGACAGGGTTCTGAGGCGGAGACAGGCTAACAGGAGGAAAAGGTCATTAAAATGATCCTAGTTACCTTTTAATTATGAATTAAAACATTTGCATAAATCACAGCACAGAGAATTTCTGGGTTCATGGGCACATGTCCATGCCAATTGCTTGGCTTTATTAGGCCCTAGCTAGGGGCATCAGTAAATTCTCCCCTACCTTCATCCAGGAACAGAGGAAGCCAATTCTTCTTGCCTGGGGAAAGATTCTTACATTTCCCCCTTGATGCCTTAATCTCATTTTCTCTTGAAACAGTTGTGCAAATGAGAACAATCGTTTTGTCTCTGCAACTCAGGCCTGCTTTCTTTAGAGCTGCCCAAACATGGTGTTTCCTTGATAAAAATAAATTTTGGTTAGAAAGAGGCAGCTGGGCATTTTAGCCCTGGAGATATGAGAGTGAAGGGAGGATTACAAATCAGGCTTGGCATTTGGTGGGCAGGGCTCTGGGACTCAGCCTCTGCTGGTCCCCAGAGCAGCAACTGTGCCTGTTTGCTTTGGAGAAAGTGGTGAGTTGGAGACTGTTAGCATTTTACTCCTGGAACTAAAACATCTGTCTAGGTTTTGTCTCTAGCAGGGGTGTGGGAGACCCCAGTGTTTTAGTCATATTTCTAGAAGCCTCTTTATATCTAGTTCATGCAGATGACCCAACCTTTCTAGTAAAAAGGCACTGTTTCCCAACCTGCTCTAGCCTGAATAGGTAACCCTTCAAAGAAAACCATTAGGGCCCTTGGAGAGATGGTTGATCTCTGCTGTCACTGTCCCTCACTCTGCCCAGCCTTCCCCACCCCACAGGAGCTCAGGCCTTTGTACCACCGACAGCACTTTCTCACTTGTGATTTCATCTCTCTCTTCTGTCTCTTCCTTTCCTCTCTCTTGTTATTAGCTAGGAGCAGCTCAATAGAGTGCTATGAAGCAAAAGATTAGAAACAACTCAAGCGCCTGTCAATGGTTAAATAAAGTGTGGCACATCCATTTAACGGACTACAATGGAGCGGTAAGAAAGGATGGAGGGGCCATAGGAACTGATAAGAAGAGATCTCTGAGATTTATTGTGAGGCTGAAATAAAAGGCAGAGAACACTGTGTATGTGCCATGTCCCTTTGGGAGCTCCTTTGTGTAAAAACGTGGCGAGTGAGAATCTACACCTTTATTTCCTTGTATACACTTTAAAAGTGTAGAGTAACACATTACAAATCTTGATGATAGTGGCTAACGCTATTGCAATCCAGACGAAAAGCATTGGCAAGGGAGATATTTCATTGCATACGTTTGGGTGATTTTTAAATAGCATTATAAAATGAGTCATTTGTGGGCTGCAGGTGTGGCTTAGCTGGAGAGCCGGCTTGGTGACAAAGTATTTGAGATAATCAGTTTATCAGAGGAACTGCTTATTTAGGCTCACAGGTTTGTAGGTTTCAGTCAAGTCAGTGGCTTGACCTTGGTACTTTATCCCTGTGGCAGGGCAGTGCATCATCTGAGAGTGTGTGTGTAAGAGAGGAAGTGTCTATGGGATCCAGGAAGGAGAGGTAGGGTGTAGTCTGTGGTTTCGGGATTCTAATAGACCCATCAAGGACATGTTCTCCATGACCTCACTGTCTTCTACTGGGTCTCAGTTCTGGAAAGCTGTGTCTACAGTGGCACAGTGGGTGAGTACCCAGGCCTTTATCTTGACATTTTAAAGGTCATTTAAAATTTCTGTAAACTGCAAAGGGCCTAACTCAGTGATAGAGTGCTTGCGAGACACACACAGAGCCTTCGGTTCTGTCTCCAGAGGCACCATAAAAAAGAAAAATACAACAGCAAACCCCAAACAACCACAGAAAGAGTTTTCATTGGAGTAGACGATATAGCTAAGAAATTGCAAGGAGCCTGTGTGTATTCAGAATGTTCGTGGCTGATTAGAGTCCATATCTGAAATAGATCATTTTTCCAACACAGCCCCTCAGGTGTGCCCTCTTCTTATCTGCTCCTCAGTACTAGCCACTGACACATTCTTACCCCTGTTACATGATGGTCTGTAAGAGGCAGAATCATAGTTCCCATGCAACAGGGAATCATTATGGGCTGAACATTTTACTGGATTCTTGAACTAAGGAGGAACTGGTAAGACACTGTAAGGGTTAAATTTTAGGCTAGCTTGAGAGGCCCAGATTAAGTATCCTTATTGAGTGTGTGGTGTTTTTTGCTTGAATAGACATTTGGGTAGGAGATTGTGGTAGAATTAGGTTATCATCTGGAAAAAGGAGTGGATAGGACAAAAGCCAGAAGATGGTGTCCTCTAGGGTGGTTGTTAATGACACCCTATGTGTCATTAACACGAGACATCCATGTTAATGACACGCTATCTTTGAGAAGAATCCAGAAACTAGCTTAGCTTTAGTATCCGAGGAGTAATACAACAGGGGCAGACCAGGCCCTAAGCCAGGTGTCAGGGTACATGCCTGTAACCCTATCACTCAAGAAGCAGGAGTGATCACTCAAGAGGCAGGAACAGCATGAGTCCAAGGTCAGTTTGGGCTTTGTACCTAGTTCTTCTTTTGTCCCCATTCCAAACTGTGTATGAATTCAACTGGATCGTGTCCTGGGGTCACAGACAGTATGCATCCCTCAAGGCTCTGAAGAGTGCACAACCTGGTGAGCGGTGTGTGAGGCTCTGTGCCCCAGTAGGCAATTCCTTGACATCCATGTTACATTGTAAGAGTACAACTGCTGCATCAAAGCCTTTTACTGGCCAAACCAAGAGCATGCCTGGCCCCAACCTATTCAAAGACGCAGATTCAGTGTGTTATATTTCCCTGTAACATAACAGTTTTTCTTTGTACTTTTAGGATCTCTCTCTCTCTCTCTCCTCCTCTTCTGCTTCCTTCACTTATTTTTATGTCTTAGTTTACAAGCACTCTTTGAGTCTTCTTATTGAGTGGAATCCCAAATTTCAAATACTAACAAGTTCAATGCCAGTATGACTTAAACCTCCACTCTGTGCAAGCACACTCCTAGATCTGCGGCTCCTTGACGACTTATCATCACAATGCTGCTTGTCTTAAGGGACCACTGTGAGCTGTTTTACTCTGCTGGGGCTGTTTCAGTCAGAGTCCCCACAGGAAGCAGATGGTATGCTTGAAATAGGTTAAGCAACAAGGAATTCTCCATTAATTTAAAAGGTCTATTTAAAAAGGTGTGCTATGAGACAACCATAGGGGATGCTGTCAGGATCTGGGGCTGCCAAAAGCAAAGCCATCAGATCCCTCTGGCTGCAGAGTGTTGGGATGGCATGGAGCACTGTGGCTTTAGTCTCTTTGGAAAATGTAATAACTTTTGGATGTGGAGAGGTGATGAACTTGACATGACCTTGCATCAAAGAAGCCCTTTCCTTTCTTCAAAGAAGCACCCATCTCCCCAGTGACTGGACCTAGCTGGAAGGTAGGACTCAGGTACCTACTGCAGTTATCCACAAGTCGACAGAGGTCAGTTTTAAGGTCAGAGGAGTGTGGCTCTGTAGGGACACATCTGAGATATCTGGTACACATTTCTTTTACTCAGAGGCATGATCAAATATCATAAGAGTTCACTGTGAGCAGGAAATTGCAATATTAGTGAACTTTTAGGGCTCATTCTTTTAGATCACAGAAAACAACTTCTGCAATCTTGACAGACACCTTGTGGAAGGCCAGTTCTCCATTGCTTCCCTAGAATTGCTGTTCAAGGCTTGCCCTGGCAATGTGGGTTGGCAATATTCTTTTCTGGATTCTTTGGGGGAGACCATCATCCCTGTCTTTCCTTTCCTCAGGTTGGTCTCTTTAACCTACACAGGAAGCACAATGTCCCTTTCCCCCCTTTCCCCAGGCTGGGTACATCTTTGATTAGACTTTGGATCAGCATCAGGATATACACAATTACAATGAGCAGATAGCATCACCTATTTAGGCAGGAGAACAACACAGGGACAGCCACAAGAGTAGGAAATAGTTCACATTTCGTGTACCCCACAGTCAGATAAATCACGGGGTGAGCATGATGCAAAGTGGCAGGGAAGCTGGGAACAAGATAGCGTAGACTGCGAGCTTCTCACTTGCTGCTATTTTAGAATATAAGCTATTTTAAGGCATCCTGAACTTCCAGAGTTTAATGTAAAACTTCTTTACTTTTAAGTGCTGCTAGGTAAATAAAGATAAATATTTCACTCTTATGGAAGTCACTAAGACACAAACTTGCTTTGTGGGGGTTGGAGGATGAGTCTTTGCGAAGTTGAGGGTATGGAAAATTAAGCATAATGCCTTTTGCCCTTCCATCTTGCTGGGGAGGGAAGAGGGGGACAATGGGGCCAGGGTGAGGCCGATGTATATGAAGCTGTGTATTCCTAGGGAACTTCTGAGCCTCCCTGATAAATTCTTCTTCTAGTAATGGACACAGAGCTCAGACACTGTGAAGTATTGGGCTAGGTATCAGGAATGCATGGAGGTGAGTGGTTGTGTGAGTTGACACCCAGAGAAATCAGGGGAAGCCATCTCTGTCTTCCTCAGGAGAGGAGCCCTGTGTTGACAAGAGTTTCAGTTCTTGTTACCCGAACTGCCAATAAAAAAAGTGACTATTTAACATAAGAGCCTATGATATTTAATGTCATTTATGTGAGCAATGGGGGTGTGGTTCTACTGGGGGGAGCAACACTTTAAGGTATCAGAAGGTTAGTATGCCATTCCTTTTTCATTTGACCAGTAGTGAGCAAATATTTTGTGTCTGAGACAGTGCTAGGCATTGAGGATATAGCAAATGATGCAGACACTTACTTCAAGAAGCTAAATTCTGATCAAACTTGTTATTTAATCATTTAACAGATAATGAATTATAATTATATATGCATATATATACATATATATATATATATTTAGTATGTAACCATACATGTCAAATTCATTTGAAAAAAGACACAGCAATATGTATGAAATACAACAAAAATTTAAAAAAATTTAAAGGGGTTGGGAGTGTAGTTCAGTGGTAGAGCACCACCTAGTATGTACAAAGCCCAGTGCTTGATTGAAAGCAGTGAAAAAAATGAATTAGTATTATCAAGTATGAGGGCATCTGGAGAAGAGGAGCTTGGGAAGTAGAAATGTGGGCATTGGGGAAGATGCCCTGTGTGCCACAAAGTCCTGGCATGGGTTGTTCACATCTGAGCTTTCATGCCTGTCAGACCTAAAGAATAGGCTTGGAGCAGCCACTGTCTCTGGTTCACTACCTGTGGCTGTGAGGCTGGAGCACTACACAGTCACACATAGCACCAGCAGCCAGGAAGGAGAATTAAAAGTCTAACACAGGAGAAAGAGTGCATGCTGGTCCCCGTGCCTCTTCATGACCAAATCTGATCATGTTTCCTTTTTACTTCTGTATTCAAAATAAATCCACAAACTCCTTCATTTCAGCCAGCTGTGATCTGGAAATGCACAGAAAAATGTTTTAGAAAGCAGTTTTTACTGTTAGTCATTGACATTTACAGCCCAGTAAAATAACAAGGTATGGGAACAGAATCACACACACACAGACATATGCATGTGCACACACACACATACCTACATGCACAAAGACACACACACAGGCATACATGTATGCTCACACACATGCACAGACACAGACACACACACAAACACACAGATGGACATACATATGCACATGCATGTACACACACAGATACACACATGCACACACACAGGCATACTACATGTGTGCATACACAGATACACACACACATACACATGCGCGCGCACACACACACACATGCACACACATGTACAGAGATACATACAGGCATACATGTGCTCACACACATATGCACACACATGCACACATACAGATACACATTCACACACAAACACATGCAGGCATATACACATATGCAAACACACAGAGTCACTTATGATTGGCTTGCTGTAGTGTATCACATGATGTCTGAAACAGTTCCATAAGTTTACACAGCCTATAATTTCTAAGGCTTTGTGACTCTTTCAGTAGTAACAATAAATGTTATGCTAAATATATTTTTAAAAAGTGCTCCAAAAAGGTCTCTCTTGGGTGCATTCCATTCAGGGGAAAATCTTCCTTGTAACAAATACATAAAGCACCATGCCTAAACTCATGACAGATATTGTATAATTTCGGCTACCCGAGGGCCTGGGTGGAGGTCAATAGACTCCCTATCAGCTAGAAGCTCTTAGAAGTCACAAGTTCTTTGTTGCCTTGTTAAGCGTTCTATTATTGCTGAGTAAAATTCATTTAGAGCACATGCACAGCTCTGCCTAACTCTAATGCCCCCCAGGGAACTTCCAGCAAATATTGGTCTCCTTGTAAGACAAACAGAAGGTCTGATATGGCAAAGGTCACCGAGTGGGAGGTAGAACGAGCCATCTGGGACTTTCTTTAACGATGGCTAGAGGTTCATGACCACAGAATCCTTGAAACCTGTGGGTAAATAATTCTGAAACCAGCCATAATTATAACTAAAGGAATTTCACGTTTCTTCACCCACTTGTTTTGTCTTAATGAAAAGAGAAGGTGACTCCTTGTATTCTGAAAGCTCATTTTATTTGATGAGAAAAATCTCTAGGTGATTCGGGACACAACCGTGGTGAGCAGTAACCTGGGTTTCTACCCATAGCTTTTATTGTTTATGGCCTAGACTATGGCCTATTGTAAAGTTTCTTCCCATTTTTTCCCAAATGGGAACATGCAAGCATTTTTGTGAGGATTAAATCAGTATGTCAAGTATCCGCTAATTGTAGGAACTCGATAAATGTTAATTTCTTTACTGTTCTTTTCAACCCAAAGTTATTTTATCACAGTAATAATGTATCTTTCTCTCCTCGAGCTATTGCTAAGAGGCTTTTGTGGACATTGATTTTCTTCATAAATAAAGACTGATGCTTCCTGGGGAGGTAATAATAGATTTTCTGCAAGGCCGATGCCCGGCTGTCCCTTCTGCTTTTTGCATTGGATTGAAGAGAGACCATAGCTAAATAAAGGTTATTGAGCAAGAGGCTGCTGGAGTGATGGAAAAATATCGTCTTTCTAGTTAGTTTTGTAAGGTGTTTGTTATGATTTATGGAGTGATTGGCATATTGTTTTGTTTAGTAGGGAGAAGAGAGACTGAAGCCCGTTCACAAAGATACTTGTTTATTTTATTTATTTACTAAGGTGTGTGTGTGTGTGTGTGTGTAGGTGTAGGTGTCCAAGGATAACTTCTGGGAGTTGGTTCTTACCTGTCACCTTGTGGAATTGAGGGATTGAATTCCTGTCATTCATTAGGCCTGCATACAAACACCTCTAACTGTTGGCCCATCTCGCCACCTCTATTTCTTTATCTTAAATGGCATATTCAGTTGTATTTGCTACATTTATTGTACACAACACAATGTGTTCTGAAGTATGAAATATATTGTGAAATGACTGTATCCAACTAGTTCCAGACTGTGCTGCCTTACACAGTCAGTGCACCTGTTGTGAGAACTCTGCATCTACTCTCTTGATGGTTTCTGAGGAGCCTGGTCACTGGGACTCTTTTAAAGCATGCAGTCTTTAAAGTGATTCAATATGTTTATGGAGTAGGGGTGCCCATTGTCTCACTGAATGCTGGAGTTTGGTACACGCAATGCTTCGTTTCTACTCTGGACATATAAGTCCAGCAACAACTTCGTAAATTTTCATCAATTCTCCAAATTGATGAAAATTTTCATATTCCTCCTAAAGGCAACAGTGCCCAGAAAAAAAAAAAAACCTTAATTCTTTTATACCTCAAATAAAATCTTTTCCTTATGCTTATGCAGATGAATGAAATTTCTAGCTGGGATATTTCATTGCCAGATTATTCTTCCAACCCCAAGAGAAACTCAAATATGAGGCAAGCTCCAGATTTAAGATGTGTTTTCTCAGAAATTATTTAAATAAGACATAATATAATATACCATAGAGGCCATAATTTACTTCAGTATTATATTCTTGTTGTAAAAGAGTTAAACAGCTCCTGGGTCTAGGTTATGAGTTAGGAGAACTTGTCTCAATAGATAATCATTAATTTTTATGTGAATTTATATAAAAATTCTACCCTGATCACAAATCATATGCATTTAGTACATCACATGCATCTATTTTAAGTTTTTACTGGGCCTGGAATTTTCTAGGAGTTGCTTAATGAAGACTGCAATCTGTATTAAAATAATTTGTTCTGGTTTTTGGTAGGTAACTTTTGGACAAACAGTTGACATGACACTCCGTATTGTCTCTTTGGAACAGTTTCTTTTTATATAAAGAAAGGGGATTATTCTCATGTCTCCAGGATCTTTGAGGTTTTATAGCTATAGAAACCACACATGCCCAGAGAAGAAGCCCACTGCTGACATTGTCTGGAGGACCGGAAACCAGAGGCAGGGTTGCCTAGAGACCTAGGATATAGCAAATTCACCTGAAAAAAAAGGCAAAGAAATTATGCCTAAAGATATTCTGCTATTCTTGTAGACTGAGGCCTTTCATAATCACCACCAGAGAGGCTCCATCCAGGTGATGGAAACAGATGGAGAGAGCCACAGCCAAACATTAGGTGAGCTCACTGAAGAGCAGGAGGAAGGACTGCAGAAGCCAGAGGGGTCTGGGGTAGCCCGTGGAAAAACCACAAAAAAATCGACAAATATGGGTGTATAGGGACTCAAAGAGACTGAACCAACAACCAGGGACCCTGAATGGGCCTTACCTAGGCCCTCTGCATGTATGTTATGGTTGTGTAGCTTGGTGGTTTTGTGGAACTCCTAATAAAGAGAATGGGGGCTGTTTCTGACACTTTTGCTTGCTTTTGCAACCCTTGTCCCTCAATTGGGTTGCCATGGTGAACCGTAATATGAGGGGAGATACCTAGTCTTACTGCATCTTGATATTCCATGTTTGGTTGACAGCCCTGGGAGGCTTGTCGTTTTCTGAAGGGGCGAGGAGGAGGAGTGGATGGGGAAAGAGGAGGCAGAGGGGACGGAGAGGAGAGATGGGAGGGGAAACTGAGATCAGGTGTGATACATGAGAGAATTAATTAATAATAATAATAATTATTATTATAATAGAAAGCACAACTGACTGGAAGATGTGTATGGCTGATTAGGAGTTCTCTAATCTGGAATGTAATCACTTCTTCCTTTAAAGGATACATTTGTCCCTTCTTATTATCCCATAGACTTTCTTGCGCGAAATATCTCATCCTCTTTTTCTTATTCTTAATAATGGTTCACTTGTTAGTCCTTGTGACAGATACTAGGACAAAAATTAAAAATAAAATATCACAAAATAAATGGAGTTGGAAGGGACCGTGACAGATCATCTGGCCCAGCCATCTGCAGTCGCAGCTTGCTTTAGTCTTCACTTGCTCTATAAATAACCAAGACTATCCAGCCAAGTCCATATCGCTTAGCACGGCCAAAAGTGCCGGCCACGCTCAGGAACCTTCCCTCTATTTATCCTTGGGACTCCTTTGCTTTGCTTGGGTAGTTTCAGGAGAACATCTGACTGCAGACTGGAGTCTAAAGTGAGTAGCTGGAGGAAACAGGATTCTGTGGGCGGGGCACTTCTAGAGACGGTTTCCATAGACCTGCATTTCTGCTGCTGTGTGCTTCAGGGGAGCTTACCCTTCTCTGCATGTTACCCATGTTTCATGGCCCCTCCTGTGGGGTCTAAAGAGAATATAAGTAAGAGTCTGGCACAGGGAAAAGCTTAAATTAGGACACAAGAATGTCAACACCAAGCGTTTAGATCGTACGTTTCTGTGTCTTGCTCACTGCTGTTTTGGGCACGGTTCCTGGCACATATGTAGTAGAATGAACTCACACCTATGACCCTCTCCTCATACCTTACGCCTTTCATTTCCCCTCTGCCATCCTTTCTGCATAGCCTCCTCTTAATTTCTCTCTCTCTCTCCTGAGGAAATCCAAGCCATTTAGGGAAAAACAATGTTGATATTTAGACCCTTCAGACACTGCTCTTTGATTTGAAAAAAAAAAAAAAAGAGAGAGAGGGGGTGGTGGCTGCTGTGGCTGAGTGGGATAGGTGCTTCTCTGCCACCGATCTGCTCCTCTGTGAGCAGGGAGTTCCAGAGGATGCTTACGTGTGCTAGCTTATTCCAAACCCAAATTACACCGGATTTCCGAGGGGAATGTCTAAGTGGCTCAGCCAAGACGCTGCAGCTGAGCAGATACCTCTTATCTCTATGCTCTTCTAAAAGGACCAGCCACCAGGGCTCCCGGTCCCTGCACAGAGACCTGCAAGAGTGTGAGAGCGTGCCAATTCTGGTAGCCGAAAGCTCAGCTCCTATCTTTCGAGAAGCCCCAGAGCTCATAACAGAGGGG
>NW_019168504.1:0-77500 GCF_000001635.26 Mus musculus | reverse complement strand
TGGATGTCCAGTTTGTGTGCGACTAAATCTAGCAGGAAACACAAGGTGTTAACTCTTCAGGAAATTTGGAAAATAATAGAATAGCTTTTGCTTTTAGGCTATGAAGGTCAGGCATCCAGACATATCTGTAACTTAGGTTTCCTTCAATGAGGAGACATTTTTCCCAAGACTTAAAGGGAGATTCTGTTGAGACAGAGAGGGATGAAGGCAGATGTGTGGTTCATCCCCAGCAGGGGGAAAGAGCACGTTCTCATTTTGATAGTATTTTAAAGAGATGTATAGTTCTTAGAACCACGTAGACAAGTTAACAGGTGACCTTAGGAAAACGGAAAATGATATTAACTTTCTCGCTGATGCAAAGCGAGCACATCTGTTACAGCTGTTATCTTTATTATGAGTGTTTGTCTAGAGTTTGATAATATGAAACGAGGTCTCAGCAATAGCTGTACTCCACTTTCATCATTATGCTTCATTATTTTCTGCTCTATCTGTATATGTACACAATCTGATCCATTAAATATAATTTTGTTTTAATTACTAAAGTATTATGTTCATGAAAGTGCTCTAGAGGGTTATTTTGTTTTCTCAGGTAATAAGCAAATATCCATTTACCATTCTTATAAAGTAATTTGGTTTTTCCTATCAGTTTTTAATTTAGTCACAGTGATAATAGTTCGTGATACTCCATAGATTACACGAGGTCTGGATGTCTCTTAGCTGATAAAACACTTTTCTTTCACTAGTTTTTGTTGCATTAGACCTTTTTGTCATTGAGAGTAAACGCTTAGCACATTATAGCACATTAACATTACCCTTTAGTCTTTGAGAAATGCATCCCTTGATGTCTTTCTTAATCTTTAAGTAAGCTTCAATGCACAGGAAATAAGACTCTTTAGCTTATTAATGACTTATTTATCGACACCTATTTTCTTGTTGGATTAAAAAAAATTATTATATTGGCACATGCTTGATGAACTTCTAAGTAAATCACTTCGATGTGTTTTCCCCTGTCTTCAATTTAGGGTGTTGAAAGTTAATCAATCAGTTGCAGGTACACTGACTGAAATGTAACACTTTCCCACTGGGCCTCAATAACCTTCATGCATCTCCTACCTAAAATGTAACGATAATTTCTCTTTGTCTCAGAAAAAGCTGGAAAATGGCTGTTATATATAGTCTCTTATTGTATCCCAATTTTGAATTGCTTCAACCACATTCATTTGAGTTTGTGAAAACCTTAGGTTTAAATTGCATTTTAGGAATTAATAAGACTATTGGGTAAAAAAATGTTTGTTAAACACATATGAAACAAAGAACACGTATCAAGAAAATGTAATGAAGCTTAACAAGAATAAACAATCAAATCAGGAGATGGGTAAAATTCATGAAGGCACATTTCACCAAAGAGAGTGTAGAAAAAGAATATAAGCATGTTCATTAGTCATTAGAGAAGTGCACATAAGGACCACAAAGAGACTCTACCATATACCTACATGATGGCTAAAAGTGAAAATAGGGCAAAACTAGATGCTGAAGATAACCATGAGGATGTATATCTATTATCATCATTACTGGTGGAAAGATGAAGTATGACCATTGAGAAAAGTCACCTGGAAATTTGTTTGAAAATAAAATATGCACTTGCCTTATGCCCTAGGAATTGTACTCCTGGCATTTAGCTTGGAGAAATAAAATCCTTTGCTTATGCAAATCCCTGTTCATTAATGTTCTCAGTGGTGTCATTTGTAGTTAGCTACAAGTTTCCATGGACAGAATCCAAGTGTCCTTCAATTAGTCTATACTCAGACAAACTCTTGTACATCTAGATGATGCAATTCTACTGAACAATAAAAAGAAAAACAAGATAAAACAAAACCCCAAATAATTAAGACCTGCAGTAACTTAGATGGATCTGAATAGCATCATTGTTAGTGAGGAGGTGGCAGGGGGTGGGGTGGGGTTGGGTGGGGTGGGTGGTGGATGGTAATCTTAAAAAGTTTACATGATGTATGAATGTGTTTGTATAACGTTACAGAAGTGCTAAGTCTATAGAGATGGAGAATAGTGGCAGCTATGAGACACAAAGGGGCTTTGGGCAAAAATAAAAAGGTGTATGTGTGCATTGTGTGATTACAGGAAGTCTATGAAGCACCAGATTGCATAAGACTTTGTACTTATACACATCACACACACACACACACACACACACACACACACACACACACACACACACACACACACACACACCTGCACAGCAGGGTTTTACTGAGTAAGGTCTATATCAGCTTTGTTCTGATGTAAATTTCCTGGTTTTTTTTTTTCTTTTCTTCTTCTTTTTTTTTTTCACTTACTAGGTTACATGAAATTGTCATCCTTGATTAAAGATTTCAAGGAACTTTCAATGCTGTATCTGTATTCCATCTCTTATATGACTTCCCATGGATCTAGGTTTATGTAGATAAAAAGTTAAAAAAAATGAGTTCGAAGTAATGAGTTACTTGGAATATCATTGACATTTGTAGAATATGCTGCATATGCAATTCTTCATATTAGTAATTGCTGAAGAAAATTCATAAACAATAATTTTCCCTTTGCATGTCTTAAATTTGGACACAAGATTACTTATTATGGTTTAATTTCATTAAACAAAATTGACCACAGAGATTCATTATACCCTTGGTATATGCATTGTTCCATGAAGTAATGCTGCATTTTATGTTTGTTCTTTTGGGATGAAGGGCAAAGCAGTGGCAGCAAAGTTCATTGTAGATATTGATCATTCCCTGAGATTCTTTGGGAATAGAATGAGTTAATAGGTGTTGTATTTAATGTTGAAAATAAAGGGTTTGCAGCAGGCACACTTATGATCTCTCAGTGCCTTACCATTGTAGAGACAGCCCCCAAGGGGGTAGATTTAGAATTAGCTTGCCTCATCTCTTCTAACATGTTATCCGTCCTAAACCTGTCACATGGCAGGATGATTTCAAGAGCATCTGGAGAATGAAAAAGGGCATGCGAATATTTTGTGAGTCATAATTATCTTTGTCACAAAGAAGACATTTTAGTAGGGACAACAAGGTGACAAGGAAATCGTCTTGTGTACTCTTGAATGTATGCATGTCACCCTAAGGAACTTAAATGCTCTTCTGTCCTTTTCATTTATTGTCAATTGTTGTCACAGATTTCCATTGTACCTGTAATGGATATTTTCCTTATAACTTGAATCTTAATGAGGTAATAGATGGTATCCTTGGGTTTTAAAAACAAAATCCACCTTTAGAACATTGCTTATAGTTGTTGGTAGTAACTTGCCATCTCATGACACTCCTTGACCACTTGAGTAACTTTGGGTAGAAATTTAGACCTATAAAGGATGTAATGTCCATTTGGTCCAAATTTGTTAATGTTTCCTTTGACATCTATGAGAGCATCAAGAGAGTAGTCTGTGGCCTTTAGATCAGACAATACTTTCACTTCCCACATAGCCTTGCAAATGTGTAGTGCAGGTGGATGAATTCAGAAGTCCAGTCAAAGGGCATCCCAGACAGAAAGCCTAACAACACTGAGAGCTAACTAACTCTAGGATAGACCTAGAAATAGACAGCAAGTTTTCCTGCCAGCCATCTTTACCTTTGGTGTATTAGTTTCACAACCTTATAAAGCAGGGCCTACCAGGTAGAGAGAAAAATCCCAAGTACATAAGCCCTTGGGGACATACCACATTTGAGCCATAGCATTTGCACCTGATCCCCATTTGCTCATATTTGTCTCATAATGTCAGATTCATTCAGTCTTCCAAACTCCCACCAGAACACCCATTATGTTCTGCTCATGGCATTTGGAAGCTTCTCTGGTTTATAGCTCCAAGCTCTTCCACATTCCTCCCACCAAACAGTTAAAAAAAAAAAAAAACCTATGAAACACTTGGTCAGATTTATCACAATGACCCCACTCTTGGTACCGATTTTCTCTACTGGTTTCTATATGAAGAAAAAATACCCTAGTGAAGCTATCTAATAGAAGATGATTGTTTTTTGCTCATTGCTGAGTTTAGTCCATCCTGGATGGTGGACTAGTTTCATGCATCAAGTTGAAGCTCCTCACATTATTGACAGACCAGGAAGCATCCACGCACAGGAGCCTGTGGGGGCATGCCACATTCCAACTCTAATACTTGGAGTCTGGGTATTCAGCGAACTTCTAGGAGATTAGAAATTATGGGATATTGTGTGATCACCAGGGGAATTAAGAAAGGACTGACAAATGCTCTTTTGTCTCTTCTGCTGACAGACAGACAGACAGACGCGCACGCGCGTGTGCACACACACACACACACACACACACACACACACACACATGCACTTATTATATGTTGCGCTGAGAGGCAATAGCTCTTCACAGAATGATTGTTTTTGTGATTCTTGTCAAAATTCATGTGTTTGTCAACTACCTATGGTTGAGCTAATGAACAAGTATATATAGTCCCAGCATCAATGTCAATTGCTACCTTAATGATAGCATAAAAGTAAAACAATCGAGAAATATATGGGAGCTTTATCCAGATGTCAGCGTCACAGTGGCTTCCTTGCTGAACTCGAGGATGGTTTTGAATATGGGGTGAGTAGTTTAACTTTGTTTTTGTACAGTGTAACAGTCACAACCACATAGGATAACATTTTGCCCACACTCCTAACATTTTCTGTATTGCTTCTGTCTAGGCAAGCAAGCAAACAAGAGGCAAAGCATTGATTTTTGTTCCTTCCAATATCCGTGGTGTGAAGACTCTTATGATGGTTAATTTCAAACACATAGTATCATGTCACCAAATGTATAATTGGGAAGGGATTCACAGTGGGGCGCCAATAGATAGATACAGCTTGTGTGAAGAATTCCAAGGCAATGAACAGACAGACACTGTAAAATGTAATGAACTAACCAGTGGCGAGCATTTATTACTTTTGTTTTGGAAAATGCATTATTTGTTTGGATTTCAAATGACCTAGTAGATGCATTTAACAACTGGGTGTGAGAATTCCTACACATTTAGCAACTGGCTTAGATGAGTCAGTCAGGACACCTATAGTAGATGGTAATACAATGTTTTACATTTTTCTTACCAATAAACTTAGAGTCTGTTTTCATACCTCTCTTTTTCTGTGGGTCCCAACCCAAACTCCTAGCAAATGCTGCTGAATTACTTTGTTTCTGGCTTTACAGAGGAAATAGAAGAGCTAGCAAAAAACACCCATGGATCCTATAGTAGTAATATCTCTCGTTCTGTGATAGAATATCTGATAAAGGTCAAGAGAAGGTGACATTATTTGACTCACAGTTTTAGAAAATATAGTCCATCTTGTTGAGGAAGGCATGGTGGAGACACACACAGGAGCATGTGGCTAGAACTTCTTGCACTTGGCTTACCAGAAAACAAAGATAAAGTGGGAAGCATTGCTAAGCTGCTATCTCTTGCAATCTACTTCCTGCAGGCAGGCCCTACAGGCTAAAGTTCTCACAACCTCCTAAAAGAATGCCACTGGCAGGGACCAAGTATTAAAACACATCAGCTTCTTGGGCTCATTATATTTTCAAGACCAACACTGCAATGTCATAGTAATGTTGTACTGGTGACTGGGCCCATACCTTTCTCTATCCACACAATCCTAACTGAATAGTTATACTCTTTCTAATTTCACTTGTTGAGTAGATTTTATGCTTTTTCAGCTAGAATAGGTCTGGTTACAGCCGATTTCTTACAGCACCAGTTTCCCATCTTCTATTGACTTATTCTACCCAACCTTCCAACATGCTGTTATTTAAAGCATCTTTTTGCCTTCACACTCTTTCTCTCACATTTTAGTCAGTTTCTGCCTCAATTCTTTCCTTCACTTTCAAGGGACACTGTTTGAATGGGTATCTATGCATCTAATTCTATTCCTCCAAGGATGTTGCGAATCTACTCCTTGCTGTATTTTATCTCCCTGGTGGGTGAGCTTCTTCATGATCCTTGAGTGTTGGATCCCTAGTACTTAGAATTTGCATGTGTTTCTCCCCACATTAATTCTAGATCCTTGATCATTCCATACTGTCTCAGAACACTCAGTGTCATCTATAACCCAGTAACGATGTATTTTCAAAATAGACCTCTACTCTAATGTCTAGATGAAGCTCTAATGTCACACTGACTTGATACCTCAAACATCAAACATCAGTTAAAATCAGGCTCTGATCTTTCTCTCCACTACTATTCTTCATCTATATATCAGTCTCTCATGAGACAAACACAGCAAACAGATTATTAACATAGCATCAGTGACTTTGCTCAAACCCTCCTCTGTCCACCCAGTCCTAGCTTAATAGTTATACTCCTCTCTAATTTCTTCCTTTTTTTTTCATTTGTGGAACATATTATATTCTTTCTCAGCTATTTTGAGGTAGTCTTATAGAAATTTTTCCTCCCTCCAGTCTCCCATCAGCTTCATTCTTTGAAACCATTTGTGGCTTCAAATCTTAATAAACCCCTCTATTTGCAGCACATGTTCAAAATCTGACATTCTCTGTAAGCTCCTATATGTGAGCTGTTCTATTATAGCTCCCCCCCCAAGATCAAACCCAGTTCCTTGTGCTTGCTAAGCACAAATCCTGCTATCAAATTGTACCCTGTGCTACCACCCTCATTTCTCATCTGTCTTATTCTGTAAAGTTTCAAAAGTTCAACCATTCCCCTCTTCCACTGACTATCTACATAACAGTAATTATTTTAAACTTACTTGGATGTGACTCATCGTTCAGATCTCTACAGTATCTCCCCACTTCACTCAGTTGATGTCAAAGACTTCAGTGGCTGTAAGACTTTAGACTGTCTTCTCTGTTCTCTGTGGTTCTTCTTCATCGCACACTTTCCCACTTGGCTGCTCTTGGAGCATGGTGGGCATTCATCAGACATGGGGGGCCTTGCTAGCGCCACCCAGGATGACAAACTTCCCAGGGATTCTCTTCATTAATTTCTGGTCTTTTAAAACTACTTTTAGATTATGCTTCTTCTCACTGAGTCATTTCCAGCCACAGATAAAAGCTATGTGCTCTATATTTGATAAAGCTAGGAGAAATGATGTTTGAATGCGTTCATAATAAAGAAAGGATAATGTTTGAAGAGATGGACATATTTAACCAGATTTAAGCATTAAAAATGCTTTAAATTCTATTGTTTTTAATTATGTGTGTGTATGTGTTTCTATGTGTGGGAATTTGTACATGTGAGTATGGGTGCCTGTGAGGATCAGAGTTGTTAGGTCCTCTAGACTTAAATTATAGGCAGTACTCAGATGCTTGACACAAGTGCTGGGAACCAGGTTTGGGTCTTCTGCAGAAGCAATGTGCTCTCTTATTGCTGAGCTAGCTCTCTAGCTGTGCTGAATTTAGCTTACAAATAAAAATCGATGCAATGAAATCACAGAGTTTTTCTAAGGAGAGTAAATAAGCCATTGCTTCCCAGTCTCAGATGTGGTGGATACAGAGACAGGAAAATTAGCGAGTCTGAAGGTGGATGAAGCAATCTCAGTAGCAAAACAAAACCACAAAGAACGAGAACCACGACCAAAACGACAACAGATTTGGCTCACACATTTCTGTTTTATAACAAGCAAATTACAGAGCAGCAGTGGGGACATAAAAGATACAAGAGACAAACAAAGGATTAAAATTTCCCTGATCTGACAAAAGATTGTCTACAGATTCTGCAAGGAGCTCAAAAAAGTAAACACGAAACTGTTATTCCAAGCCCTGCGAATCTTGCTGAACTCAGCAGGTATCATATTATTGTTTAATAGGAAGAATGTGTTCTGGTATTATATGCTACAGCAGGGTGAATACAATTGACAGTAATGCATTTCATATCTTGAAATAGATGAGAGGAATTTAATGCATTCATCTTAAGGAAATAATGCAAATTTAAGGTGATAGATATGATAATTATCTCAACTTGACCATTATCCAAGGTATACATGAATTTAGATATTTCATTGTACCTCATAAATATCAACAGGTTTATGTGTCAATTAGAATTCATTTTAAAAGAAAAGATATTTTCCAGTCATTCAGGAGGATGGAACAAGCTAATTCTATAATGTGAAAGATGAGAATGACTACCATCGTGCCACCTACAACACTATTCTTCATGGTATTATAGCCCAGAGTCCTAGGTTAACAGCTGATTCTTTGTGGAAGACTTTGCATCAGCCAAGTGCATGCTAAAACCATGAGCCTGAGGAGGGAGAGTGGCTGCTACTCACTTCATGGCATTCACTTCACATCATGAAAGAGCTATGTCTTCATTCACTGTGGCTGGACGTGAGGAAGCGTGTCCCTTACTTCTCCTACTAGGAAAGAACTAGAGGAAGAAAACCACCACACGATGACTAAGTAGGAAAGCAATTTTAATGCAGAGAATGAAGAGGTAAGTGGTGGCCAATGAGAGCAATAGCATTTGTGTTAAATTAATACACTAGGATACCACAAGAAACAACAGAAACATACAACAAGAATTAATAAAGAACTGTGTTGCAGTGCGAGACCAATAATTGTCTGGAATTCTAACACTAAACCATCAAAGAAAAGCTTAAGGGTTTTTGTTTTTGTTGTTGTTGTTGTTAGTTAGTTAGTTGTTTGTTTGTTTGATTTTTGTAGAGTGCATTGATAGGCAAAGTGGTTGGTCTCAATTGTCAATTTGACTACATTTGGAGTCACTTTGGAGACACAGCTCTGGGTATTTCTGTAGAAGTTTATTTGGTGTAGAAAGACCCACCTTAAGTGTGCATGGCACGATCTCACTGGTTGGATCTGAAGAGAAAAGGAGCAAGCAAGCTGAGCATCGGGTGTATCCACTCTCTGTGCCTGACTGTGGGTGCAGTGCGGCAGCTGCATCTCGGGGACAGCATTCCTTCCTTCCCCAGTGGACAATGTGACCATGAGCTAAAGCAAATCCCTCCACTTTAAGATGCCTTTGCAGGCATCTTGTCGCTGATGCAATAAGAAGTCACTAAAATAAATCTAAATACTTCATGTGGTCGGAAGAGACATAGCAAAAAGAAATATCTAATCTAATTTTCTTAGGGTGGGAGGCACCTAGAATTAATAGAAGCTCAGTGGAGACGATGCATGGCATGCTTCAGGAAAGAGAGTTGCCATAGTAGAAATAAAGAGTAGGGTCCGAAAAATATCTAAATAAAAAGAAAGAAAACAGATAAACACTAGCCTCATTAAATGAACCACAAAGCAAAACATGGAATACAGGCAACAAAAAAACCATAACATAAATATGTAACATTATGGAAAAAGATGATTTTTATTTATAGATCATTTTATCAAATGATGTATAAAAGATCTGATTCTTCATTTAAGTGCTGAAAATATTTGTATGTGGTAAAAAGGCAGTCTAAATATGCATATATATACACATATATATATATATATATATTCAAGAACCACTTAAAATAAGGTTTAAAAAGTCAATATATACAAGTTGGGTAAAGAGAATCACAGACAGAAAGCAGCAGTGGCAGCATTAATATTATACCATAATTAATGGAACTGAAAGTAAAAATGCTAAATGAAGTAAACATATTAACAGAATAAATAGGAATATTATGCAATTATGGGAGACAAAATTTACGAGTGAATTATAAACCCGTGTGCACTGAACATCAGAGCATTTAAATAAATTCAACAAAGCTGTTAGAAATACCAGCAAACCCTGACAAATAGGCAATCATAATGGGGAATTTCCGTATGCGTCACCCAAATGGGCTAGATTTAGAAGCCTTGGTGTAAGCAAGAATAGATAATACTGGTAGAATGCAGCTTGTAAGTCTGATTTTATCCTTTCTCCCATTTCTCTGTTTTGTCAGCTCAGTACACCATAACAAAATATTGGAGGCTGAGGGGTATATATAGCAGAGACAGATTTTTTTCCCTTTGTTCTGGAGGCAGACAGTCCTAAGTCACGGCCTTAGCAGGTGCTGTCCCCTCTGCCTTACAAATATGGCTTCCTTACTACTCAGACTACAATGCCACTTTTAGGACTTTATTTGACCTAAATTGCCTCCTTAAAGATGCTATCTTCAAATACAGTTGCATTGGAGGCTAGGATTTTAAATTATGTGTTTTAGGGGAACACCATTCTGGCCGTGATGCTTCGCGTACACATAATACATGATCACATACTCTTTTCTGGTTCTAGTTGGCAGCAGGAATCTGGGAGAGTATGGCCTACAATTGAGGCAGACTGAAGTCTCGTGCAATAGTCAACTTTATCCAGAGCTCCAGCCAATTTATATTTTGAGGGTTAAGAAGAGTCACACGAGTAAGGTGTTCAATCACAACGACAAGCCACATGTGGCAAAAACATGTTTCTCCATAGAGGCACATGAATAACAACAATTGAAGTAACACACTCCTATCGGGTATACCTGGGAGGATTTTACACACGTTCCAAGATAAACTCTGTGTGTTTGAAGACTCTGAGGTCACAAGACTGTTGTCTCATTTTCTTGGGGTTTTCTCAC
Source organism: Mus musculus (assembly GCF_000001635.26). Taxonomy (NCBI): domain Eukaryota; kingdom Metazoa; phylum Chordata; class Mammalia; order Rodentia; family Muridae; genus Mus; species Mus musculus. The sequence continues at coordinate 66,941 of NW_019168504.1, read as the reverse complement.
AAGTACTCAGAATTCCCTTTACATGACTGTTCTTGGCTTGTGTTTTGATAACATACTATTCTGAAAATCTTTACGAATTATCCTAAATTTACTCTGTGGTCTATAAATGGCACATACAATGCTAGATAATAGTACATCTGTTTATGGCATGGGTTACTGACTATTCCAAACTTCTTATTTTCAGAAGAAAACAAAAGACTCCTTTCAAAATATTACTTCTTATTAACGACGTACCTGGCCACCTAAGAGCACTGATGGATGTATAATGAAACTTAGTTTTTTCATGTTGGCTAACATGGAACCCATTTACATTAAGTGGATCAAGGAGTTATTTTAATTTCCACCTCTTAATACCTAAGAAATATGGTTTATAAGGTAAGGACAGCCATAATTATTCTTCTGATAGATCCGAGTAATAGCCATTGAAAACCTGGAAAGCATTTACATTCTAGATTACATGAAGAGTCTAGATGCCATGATTGCGAGCCATGGGGGAAGATAAGACTGTCAATAGGAACTCGAGTTTGGGAAAAGTCTACCACAGTCCATATGGCAATCTTTGAGGAGCTGGAGACTCCAGTAGAGGAAATCACTTCAAACACCCTTAAAACAGACGTAGATATGTAGCCTGAGTATGTGAATAATGGGTTGGAATGTAATAACATTGGATTAGATGAATAGTTAATTCTTCCAGATAAGGAAATAAAATTGCCTCTTAAATAGCTGAACATTATTTAAATGGCAACAAAGGATTTAGAGTACTATTGTAGAAAATCAGTTGCTACATCAGAAACAGGGTTTGAGTGGACCGACACAAATTGTGATAGAAGTTCTACTGTGGGTAAATGGTAGCAAGCAGGATCACACTCTATCGGCAAAGCTCTCATGAAAGAAGAGAGTCAATTGATGTGCTGAACTCCGCTGATGTCTTATTTTAAGAAATTGCCACAGCCGCTCCAGCCTTTAGCAACCACTACTCTAGTCTGTCAGTAGTCATCAACATCAAGGCAAGACCCTCTACCAGCCTAGAAGCTAGGACTTGCTCAAGGTCAGGATGACCTTTAACATCTTCTAGGAATACAGTGTTTTAAAAAGAAGTATGCACATTTGAGACATGATACCATTTATTACTTAATAGAATATAGTATAGTATAAATATGACTTCCATATATATTCAGAGACTTAAAAATTTCATGTGGCTTGCTTTATTCTGATGCTCATTTTATTGACATATTTATTTTATTGACCTCTTTGAGGTATACCTGGAGGTAAAAATATCCTAAAGTCTTTTTTTTTATTAAGTCTCAGTAATAATGTTTTGATTTTATGCAATCGGCAACGAAAACAGTTTTTGTTCAGGAATCTATACAAAACAGACAGGTAGATCAGATGGGACAGTATTTGATTGAGGTTTTCTATGCTTGCCTATGTTTTTCAAATCAAATGGTTAAAATTAAAATGAAGTTTGGGCCCCTAAAAGAATAACTCCAGAATTTGGAAGAGTTTCAGATGGCTTGTTTGCAATATATGTATGTAAATTAAATAAATAACAGGAATTACCAATGACTGCATTTTGTCATACTTTTAGGATTGGTCAATGAAGAGGTGATTTTGCAGTTTGTAGGTATAAGCTATGGATTCTAGACAAATAATTATTATAATTTTGTGTCATCAATTGTGTCTTCATTAAGAAACAATTTTGGGAGAGGGTCACATCTAAGAATCTACCAATTCATCCTTACTGTGCAGAGAAATGAACACATGGCTTGCAGAATGCATTTAGCTTCTGGCTATAGCTGAGAAAGTTTCATTTCTCAATTGTTTAATGATTTTTGTATATTCCAGCTAGTTTTCTTTGAGATATATCTAAAGAAACTTTCTATAATTAAAAAAAATCCTTAACCTACCCCAGCTAAATATCACAGTAAAAAATGACTGGGAATAGACAGTGTAGACCAATAGGATTGTTGGCTGATAGTGGGTTCTGATGGACAATTGGGTAGTAATTAGATGCAAATACATGATCAGGGATGTGTTGTGCAGAATCCCCAGATGTCTGTTCGCAGGTAGCCATGTAACCGCTCTAATAGTACCAGTGTTACCTTGTAGAAACAGCCTGGATTGGACCACATGTACCCTTCTGTATCAGTTACTTTTTTCGTTGTGTGCCAAAACAACCAAGTTTATCTTGAGTCATGGTTTGAGGGGAAGGCACAGTGATGGGAACATGAAGTGGATGGTCATGTTGCACTCACAGTCAGGAACTGAGGGAGTGGTGGATGCTGCATTTATTCCAGTCTAGAACCACAGTCCAGGGAATGGTGCTGTGATACTCCATGGGCCTTCCTTCCTCAGGCCAACCTCTCTGTAAAATGTCTTCATAGTTATGCCTATAAAGGAATGTCTTCTAAGTGTCTCCCATGCCAGTGAGGTGGACATTAAAGATTTACCGTCATACTACATGAAGATGTTCATCTGTGGGGAAGTCAGAAGAGAGCAGATAGAGCAGGCCTACACTCAGCGTCAGTTCTTACTGCATCCCAGATCAAAGTGCTAGATGTTCTTAAAGGAAGTTGACCTTAAAAACACATTGTGTAGTCAATCAAAAAATAACCAAAGGACAAATGTACCGTTACTTCAACATGCACACACATGTACACATACATGCTAAGAAGTAAAGCCTCACTCATATTTCCAGTGGTCCTTGGAGTAGAAAAGTAGACATCAAACGTGTTGTGATACTTGGCCAAGGCAAGAGAAAGGAATGTGAGTGGGTTAGAGAATTATAGAGTGGAACAGAGCAAGGGTGTGCTTTGCACAGACCAGACCAGGGCTAATAATGGGCTCTCAACCTAATGGTGTGATTAAGAGAGCATTCTGTACCTGATGTCCAAACATAAATCTCTGGACTGTAATTATAGATGATCCAAGCATAAAGAATGCATCTTTAAAAAAACACTTTTTACAAGCCAGAATTAAAACATTCCGTATAGCTACTTCAGGTATGAGAAGCTAGACTTAAGTCGGATATTAATGGATCTGCCAAAATAAGAAGCTTCTGCTTCAGACTATAATTGAGAAATTATTAAAGTATAAGAGATAAAGGAACTAAAATGGCCCTAGATAGAAAAATACTCCACCCTACCTTTTTTTTTTTTTTCCCACAGTACTGCTCAGCCACCGGAGGACATAATTATCAACACAGATTCTCAGCCTCAGTACTCTGCCTTTCACATATAAACTCTTGGAAGAAAATAGATGCTTCCCGGTTGAATTTCCTCTCCTCTGGAGTTTTGAGGCACTTGGAGGATTTAACAATGAGAAGTTATGTTGATGTGCTCTGTGATCTTTGGGACCTCCTGGCTGTAGATCTTGACTGCAATGCCCTAGAAATCTTGGAACGGAGGTTGGGTAATTCCTGCTCATATGAAGGTTGAGGAAGCTCGATGTGTGGTGGTAGTTCCTATCCATTTTTGCTTGTGTGCCTTTTTTTTTTTTTTGGTTCTGAGTGTGGATTTCTTGGAGAAGAGATTGGCTTTCATTACAGAGCATATGCCCTTGGTATCCAGGCTGCATGAGAATGCTTAAGTTGTCAGTCAGGGCTTCAGGGGACTTTCAAGAAGGCTGTTCTGCCACAACTCTTCTCACCTACCTATTGAGTGTCCTTTTCAAAGACTATAGTTCTATTATCCTACAGTTAGTCACAATGTGACAATCTCATCCAATACCAGGATCTGTTTAAGCTTTGGCAGCCTTATCTCACATTTTTCTTGGCCATCCAATAATGCTCTGAGGTCTAAGGTGAAGTGACATCTCACATCTCTTGTAAGGACATCAGCTAGAGCCTGGTAGGTGGGAATTTGAGTAAGTTTGTTAGAAGAGGCTGTTGAATGCCTTCATTTTTCTAAAGCCACTTATGATTAGTGTGTTGTTCATCTGATGTGTGGTTCAAGACAAGAGGGAAACAGCATGTATTTTAAAATCAGACTGATGAAGAATTTTATTCAGATTTTGTCACATCTATGTGTGAGACTCTGGGGAAAATGATTGATTCCCTGGTTTAAGGGAGCTGTTTGAATCTTATAATTGACAGTTTTGCATCTTACACTGATATTAAACCCCACTAATAATTGGTGGATGACAAAATGATCATCAATGTACTTACTTACATATTTAGGCTTCTCACAAGCTAAACAAGATGACGTAGTATAATCACTCCATATACCACATGGTGCATTGAGCTCTGTAACAATAAAGCAACAAAGGGGCATTAATGCTTGGCTAAGTAATTAAGCAAAGGTTAAAATGCTACACAGAAGCAGTTTATAATTATAGTTAAGAGCAATAGCTACTGTTCTTTACTCACAGAGTGTGATGTTGCATTTTTTTTTTTGATGTTTAAGCGGAAGTTTGGCATGACAAAATTTTGTTAAGCTAATATTAATATTAATGCGATATTCTTGTTATTAAGAATAAATAGGATATGTTTTTATATACAGAGAAGGGACATGTAAATTGAATTGCAAACTTCTGCAAGTGAGGAAAGTGATCTTTTGTGTGCACAAATGTGTGCGTGCATGTGAGAGTGGGTGCTTACATGTGACAGTGTGAATGTAGATTTAGACAACCTTGAGTGTCATTCTAGCCTTTCACTTTTGCTTGAGAGAGGGTCTCCTTGTTGTTCGCTGCTTTTACCAGGAGATCTTACTGCTGGTGCACTGAAATTCCAGATATGTGCTACCAGGACAATTGTGGTGTCACTTCTGGGGCTTGAGCGCAGGTCCTCATGCTTGCTCAGTAAGCGTTTTAGCTGTGGAACCCCCTCTGCAGTCCTTTCGGAAACTCATCATGCTTCAGAGGTTTCCCTAGATAATGAAACAGATATTAGTATAGTATATTGTGAATTTAACTAAATGTGAACATTGAGATGATATAGTTCTTACTGAGCACTGGCCTTGTGGCAGGCAGCATCTGAGGTGATTTTTATATTACATTATCTCATTTAACTGTTATAAGACTTTCATGCTGTGTGATTGAATTTCATGGTGTTCAGTTTATGAAGGAGTAAACGGAGGCAGAGAGAGTAGGCTGGCAGGTGGGTGCAAGGTCACACAGCTGGTGAGCTTCTGGCCCAGGGTTTGAGCTAACCTATCTTCAGCCTGTGTACTCTCGGGTCTTAGGGGGACTCATCTCAATGGAATCTAATTATAGGAGATGATTCTTAAGGGTGAGAATTAGCCAGCAGCAACCCACCCACACACTCTGCTCCTAATTCCCTAATTTAAGTAGGGAAGCATTTTTGTTGTGAGAAATAAGCACTTGATTTGAGTCTACATCACATGATACCTGCTTGTAAAAGTCTGCCTGCTTAGAGATGAGTGATCCATTTGCATATGTACAGATTTAAAAAAATATGTATAGGGTAGAAAAGGGATTGGGAATTTATATTAAAGTGATGAATTGAACTGTGAGCACAGTTGAATATATTTTGCAAGGGGGACGTAGAATTTTGATACAGTGGAACATATAGTATTGTTCTTTTACACTTTTCTGGTATTGAAATGGAAGATGCTGAAGTGAAGTCTATATCCAAGTGAATGCTAGCTTATTTCTCTTTCCTCTAGTTTTCTCTAACTTTTGTTTGCTTATCTTGTTGTGACTACAGTGAAACAAACTACATTTCCTCAATATTTTCATATCTATTACATATCATTTTAAATTAAAAATTAAACATTTTATCTAACAAATGTTTTACTTTGGAAGTAGAGGAAGTCATATTTTTGTCTATCTCTATGAATTCGTATGATTCAAATTTCAATATTTTTAGTATGCATGCGTGTGTATATGTGTGTGCATGTGTATGTGTATGCACATGTGTGTGTGCGTGTATGCATGTGTGCATGTGTATGTGTGTGTGCATAGAAGCTTGGTTGCCATGGCAAGCAAATGGAGTGGGGAGGCTGACTTGCTGGATCTGTTCTCTCCTTCTACCATATGCATTATGGGATTAGGACTCACAATCTTAGCTCTTCTGGAAAGCACTGTTACCACAGAGCTAACTCAGCAGCCCATATCAAGTTTTTGTGGAGATCTTTTGTTTTTGTTTTTGTTTTTAACAATGAAGAAGAAATGAGCGGAGTTATAAATAGCCACAAGTACTCCTTAAAGTGTCCTGCTTATGTGTGAAGGGCTAAGCAAATCTTGGTCATCATGGTTATAAAAACAAACAAAGAAACCCAAAGCAGTGTTTATTCTGTGTCTCCTTGTGGGTGTGCTTGGGGCAGGTGATATGAGAGATTTTAGATATATGTTTCACGTGGAATATAATCTATGCAATGAGGTAATATTGGATGAGCTACATTTCACTTTCCTGTATATTTATTCACACTTTATGTATATGACACTATACATATTTTTGCAGTCATTGAAATATTGCAGAATGTTAGACAAATGTTATAATGTCCAATACTTCAATATTGTCTTCAAACCATGAAAGATCCTACATCATAGAAAATAATGATATATTATAAGTTGGTCTGAATTTAGTGTATGGACCTCACGTTTATTTGTGCCACTTTGCTACAGTTTGTTAGAAGTTCAGTATTGCTGTGAAACACAGATACACCCACGAGTTCCCCCACCCTGGGCAACTGGACCTAAAGTGCATCACTGTTGTTAAAGCTAACAGTGCTAGTCAGTTCCAACATGATGTTATTGGTCATGTGAAATGCATGTGTTTTCACATAATATATCAACAGAATGCACACCACCACTCTCCATTTTATTTACATTTAATTTTCAAATGTACGTGTTAAATAGGAATAGATTTAAGGCCATATTATTAGTCTGTGAGATTTCTCTTTAAAACATACACAATTTATTGAAATGTTCACTAACTAAAGAGAATGCCCATTAAATATTTCATTATTCAGATGATCGGTGCACATTTGTAGTAGAAGATACTTAGTTGTTTATTTGTCCAGGCCCTGAAACTCAATTCTAAATATTCCCTAAGGATATTTGCCATATATGTATATTTTATATTTTTACAAAACATCTGTATCCCAGATTGACACTTCCATGGGTGCTTGCAGGCAAGTGGAGTGTTAAGAAATTGGAATTTTAGAAAAATGCTTAGTAAGAACTCAAAAACAACTGCAGTATAGACTTAATACTAATGCATGCCAGTATCCATGATGTTTTTGCCCATATTTTATTTTATCCAATGAGAGCTACATCTTTTGGTGTTTCCTAAAAGAGAGGGAGAGAGGGAAAGAGAGAGGGAGAGAGAGTGTGTCCTGGAACCTCTATCCAGTCACAGGGTGATTTTTCCGTTCATTTGAAATCCAGACCACCTTTGACTCTCCCACACAAAGCCACAAGATGGAAGGATGCACATGGGCATTCAGTGGTGATTATACATGATTCTTTGCTTAATCTGCTGTGTGACATCAAACTACTCTGCACTTCCCAGCACTGCTTCCCTTCCTATAGGCACATATCTAATCTGGAGATAAAAATTGAGAAATAAATGAGGAAAAAATAAAGGCATTGTTCAAAGTCACCTCTTTACTGCCTCAGAGTTTGGGAATGATTGCTCTCTACATTGGCATTTGAGAGAAGAAATTTGGCTATTATAGTTTTTCTTGTTATTTTTATTAAGCGAATGAAAAAGGATGGTAGCCATCCAGCCACTAGGGTGTTGGAACAGCAAATTGAGGGGCCCCCAAAGACCTTGAGACCCATTTTTGAAGTTCAATTCCAATCCCTAAGATTAGAGAAGCCCTTCCAAAATGAGGGTCACAAATGCATTTGTGATTTAGACGATTTGTCTGGATGCTGTCAGGGAAACAATTGGCCATTATTGAACAGAACTGCTGATTTTCCCTCTGTACCATTTTTTCCCTTTGTTTCGGTCACTGCTGAATGGGGAAAGTCTGACAGCAAGTTAAAAAAAATGCTAGTTGTATGGTAGGGAGGAAAACATGGCAATAAAATGGAAACAAGGAAGTAGGGAGACTGAGTTTCAATTTGAGATGACATTGGTTTAATCTTAAGTATTTTAATTGAATTGAAAATATACTTGTTCCATATACAGAGTATATAATCTATAGTGCCTATTGGACATTATTAATTAAAGTTGGGGCATATATTAGGTAATATAAACCTCCATACTGTGAAGAAGTTCTGGGCATAGGCAGTTGACAGTTTCCATAGGGCCTTCTCATCTTCACCGGCTCCAACATCATCCTTCATTGTGTTCCCCTTCCCATCTATGCTCGTGGTTCATTTGGTTGGGAACAAACCCAGTACCTGAATGAAGTCAAGTTCACTGGTGGAACATCAGAACTGGATGCAAAATGGGTGATCTGGAATGGTTGAGCCTTTCGTATCAGAAGCTCTGCAATCTTCAGGAAGACTCTTCATTATCTTGCAATGGTCTGCTTCCAGCCCCACTCCTCTCCCTCTGGTGCCTTCCTGTCCCAGGGACACATTGCCATAAGTTCCTGCTTGGTTTCTTCATAGGTTACATGGTGGCTGTAAAATCTCTTCTCCAGCTAGGCTTTCAGAAGACAGCCTTAAAACATCATCAGATCATGGCCTCTCCAGCTTCAAAGGTATCGGTGGCTTCCCATACACTTGATGTGCTCTGAACCTCATCTGTTGACCTTTAACCAACACCACTGGCTCTTGCTCTGTGCTGGTCACCTCCCTCACCTACTACTTCTCCTTCTCAATGACTCTGGGATAGATTTATCCTCCTGTAACCAGACAATTCTACCTGATGGCATCTTTACAAGGTGTTCTATGTACTCCTCAGAGAACTTTAAGTCTCAGCTTAAGTGCTCTCTCCCAACTCATACATTCCTGAAGAGCTGTCCTTGAGAATGTCCTCCACCAAAGCACATGTGAGTCTTCTCTGAGCTTCTTGTCATTTCAGACATCTATTTGAAGTTAAATAAACATAAGTATGAAATGAATTTTCATTGCTGCACATCATTGGTGAGTTAGCAGACCACATACATTCTCAATGGAGGGTGGTGGCTATGTGTTCCTAAGTCTGGTGGAGTCATGGAGAGGTTTGACTTGGTAGGTTTCATAGTTCATGCTTTAGCTCTGTCTCTTGATAAAAGTGTTACCTTTGGCAAATTACTTAATAACCTCTGCGAACTCTTGCCATTATGTAACATGGAGGTTATAGTATTATTTTACAAGGTTGTTGTAAGGATTATGAGCATGTGTTCCAGGTAATTAGCATGAATAATAATGGATAACATTTACCAATATTTTTCTGAGCCAGGTCCTAGGTTGAGAGTTTATGGTACCATCATAGATCTTTTCATAAGCCATGCTATTATTCTCATTTTGCATTGAGAAAGAGTTTAAGGTTCAAGTTTAAGGCCAAAGCTATTTAGTTGTTAAGTGGCAGAATCAGGATAAACTCATGAATTAAATTATAGAACCAAATCTTATAGATGTTAAGCTACTGTAGCTTCTATATGTTACATGGAAAAATACACCCACATCAACATAAAGCCTTGCCTTTTCTGAGTCAATAGACAAAGGTAATCACGGAGAAGAGAATCAGAAGATCTACAATGGGAAGCCACATTAAGGACTCAATTAACTATGGAAATGGAATTTTTTTTTTTCCGGGGGAAAGCCTTTGTGGTTTTGGTAGTCTATTACTTGCTTTACTCATTGCTGAGAACCAAATACCCAACACTAAGCAATTTAAGAGAAAGGCTTATTTTGGATTATGGTTTGAGGGGATACAGTTATTGTGGGGCTACAGCTCGTCATGGTGGAGACACAGTCTATCACTGTTGGGATACCACAGGAAGTCAAACCATGCCAGGAAGTTTGGGAAGGTAGAGCAGGTTGAGACCCAGAGACTTGGTGGGCACACACCTGAGCCTTAGGTGACTCCCAGTTCCCTGCCAGACTTCTGACATGGAACATGTGTCATGCTTCTCACATAAAAACAGATGTGACCTGTGGTCATGTAGGCTCAAGACAGTTCTCCATGCTAATGAGATACCTAGAGGCCTGGAGGGCTTAGCCAATAAGCTTCCCTTCCAGACATTCCTCTCTACAAAAAAGTAATCTCAGGCCCACCCTGAGAAGTGGAGATAGTTTTGTGCATCAATTTTTCTCCATGACAATAAACTGTTTGGAACCATGAACTGACTCTCTTCATAGAGGGCCTCTCTGCACTCCCAGTCACAACCACCACCAAGCCTGCTGCCACTGCCAAGCCAAGGTCTATCCCCACTGAGACTAGCTGGACCCCCACCCCCACCCCACCTTACCGGACCAGGGCTAGATGCAACCTTCATGCCAATTCTGTTCCGCTCTTCTGTGACTCCTAGCGGTGCCTGGATGTCCAAGAGTCTGACAACCCCATGGTCCTTGTCACAGGCCAAGGGACCCTCAAACCAGCTCTGGCTTTCCCACAGCTCAGACTGCTTTCCCACCCCCAGAACAGTATCTTGGGGTTTCCTTACAGCCCAGCACCCGTCCCAGCAGTTGTGTGGGATAAGCGCAGTCAAACTCTCTGAGTTCCGCCTCCGCAAGCAGCCCAGCCCAGTGGCGGAGCGGACACAGGCCAACACCACCACAGGTTACAGTCCATCATTGTTGGGATTCAGCCCATCATGGTTGGGATGACATGTAGACAGGAATACCAACAGACAGGATGGAGAGAGAGAGGGGGGGGGAGAGGGAGGGAGAGAGAGAGGGAGAGGGAGGGAGAGGGAGAGGGAGAGAGAGAGAGAGAGAGAGAGAGAGAGAGAGAGAGAGAGAGAGAGAGAGTGATCCACAACTCGCAGGAAGCCACAGAAGACTTTTGAGTATATCACATAACCAATTTTATATTTTACAGAAACTGACTCAGTAGCAATATAAAGAATGAGAAGAAACTAGAGAGACCAGGGGCATAATAAAATTAGAATGGTATTAAGATGTCTGAATGAAATATAGTTGCAGAATCAATCAAATTGGAAAAAACAGAAGGGGGAAGAGACTCAAAAGAAGAGAAAAGGCTCTCTCCTAAGCCCTTCTATGCACACCTAGCCCTGAGTGGCCAGGCTCTGCCCCCGAGGACTTCTAACTACCAAGGTCTGCCCACAGAACACTCTAATGGGCAGCCCCAGGCCCTCGAGACTCATGCCCAACCTTCACCCTACAGAGGAAAAGGTCTAAGCTCAGGACTTGAAAACCCACCAATCCCTACCCTGGAAATCTCCAGTATGGAAAGTGTTGTCCCTCGAGAGACCCTATTCCCAACCCTCACCCCATTTTCTGCTCACTTCTCTGCTGCTTCTTGCCAGAGCAGAGGTAGCTGCCCTTCTGGACGTTCCCTCCCAATAAATCTCTTGTGTGAGGTTGGTTGTGCGGTGTGTGACATTATGGTATCCCTGGCTCTTAATGGCCAGGATGTCTTTCTTCTCTTAATTGTAACACTTCCACTGCAGAAGCCTTTCCCTTCAGAGCTGTAACATCTACACCACTCACAGCTCATGGAAGTTGGTTACTTCAGAGAGAAAAAGGAATGTAGCCAAATGGGACTTGCAGGTTTCTGCCCTGGGTTACGAGGAGGGCATTTGGTTGGGTTTATTGTGCTTACCCCTCAGGTGTGGAATTGCTTCAGTCTGCCCTGAACATCACAGCTTATGGTGGTGTCCCAGAAAAAGTCAGCAATGTGGTGCCATCAAGTGGGTCAATTTCTGGGCCAAAGACAATGCTTAGCAATCTTGCGTGGCTCTGTTACTTTTCTTGTTGCCTTGTCAAAGTAACTGAAAAAAGCAATTTAATGAAGGATTGTCTTGACTCACAGGTCCAAGTTCATCATAGTGGAGGTTGCGTGTTGGTAGAAGCATAGGGTAGCTGGTCATAGGGTGTGGTACCTATAGTCAGGAAGCCAAGAGGGATGGATGGTACTTTTTTTTTTTACCAGCCTTCCCTTTTCTATTTATCCAATACATTACATATAGAGTGGTTCTTCCCACTTCAATGCAATATAAGAACTCTCTTACAGACATGTGGTGCTGGTTGGTTTTTGTTGTCAATTTGACAGAACCTAGAGTCACCTGGGAAGAGAAAGCCCCAAACGAAGAATCACCTTGATCAGATTGGCCAGCGGTCATTGCCACATTCCTTGCGAAAGCCAGAGTTCTAAAATGAGAATGCTTTGGAGATAATAAATACAAATATTATGAAACAAACAACAGTCCCATTGAGAGGCAACCATTGACGAATTGTGGTCCAATCAAACTAATCTTCATGTGAGAGATGTGTTGATTCATGATTGCTGTGGGAGGGCCTAGATCCTGGTGGGCGGTGCTACGCCTAAGCATTAGGGTCTGGGATGCATAAGAGATCAGCATGAGCCAGAGGGAAGCTAATAACGTTCCTTTGGGTTTATGCTTCAGTTCTTCTTTGAGCTCTTGCCCTGGCTTCTCTCAAAGATGGCCTGTGACCCAGAAGCAGAAGCCAAATCAACGGTTTCCTCCCTGAGTTGATTTTTGTCAAGAGTGTTTTAGCACAGTAACATAAAGCAAACTGGAGCACATGTCCAGAGGTCTGTCTCCTAGATACTTCCAAATCCTGTCAAGTTGACAGTCCATATCAACCACCACAGCAGTTTATCTTCAGCATACCCAGGCTGGGCTGGAAGACCTTGATGTGAATTTGATACTTATGCTTAGATTGCCAGGAATTGGCTTCCGTTCTTTTATGCTTATATCACCAAATCGTGTGATTTTTTTAAATTTCTGTGTGTGTGTGTGTGAAGGTGGGTTTCCAAGGTGAGTACGTTTTTCTTTTATTTGGAAATGAAATATTTAATCTATAGTTAGAGAAAAGTAAAATGAAATGAAACCATAGAAAATTGATTGGAAAAGAAAAACTACTGTGTGTTAGCAGTTTATGGACATTTTTTTCTTTTTCTTTCTTTCTTTGCTTTCCCCCCTTTTTGCTGACAATGCTCAGCAAGCTTGGACAGAAATCCTTGCACAAATCTGATTATCAGACTTTTCCTCGCTGCAGCAGGAGTCAGCACAGCCGGGAGAACCGACAGAATGCACTGCTACAGCCTCCTTTCTCCCTTTTCCTTTAAGGGAAGATGCATCTCGGGAAACGCAGGGCATTTATGAGTCTGTGAAAACTCACATGGCTTCCTAATTTCCACAGATCCTCTTCTGAATTCTAGATGGGGACAGGGCATTCTGCAGTCAGGCAAGATGAGTCTCCATCTGAAATTGCCTCCATCCACAATGGCTCTTTACCTGCTACGTCCAATCCTTCTCTCCAACTGCTTTATTTCCTTTAGAGATGAAACTCAAACTGAAGCAAACATAATAGACTTTTCAACTTGAAAGGGATGATTATAAGCCAATGTCTGTGTTTGCTATGTCCGGATCTCCAAATTCACTCTGATAGATGGTCATTGCTAAGATCCTCAGAAGTGATGGGGTCCAACATAACAGCATGTTAAACGGAGAAAGCTTTGAAGACCAAGATTAAATAAAACAAAACAAGCGGCAGCCCCACTGAGAGGCAACCATTTAAGAATTTGGGTCAAACATGTCTGAATTGGAAGTGAGGGCCTGGATTCTGTTTTTCTTTTCCTCTGTCACTACTTATCCGTGTGGCCTCTGTTCTTTGACCTCTTAAGGACCTTGGTTTCTATATTTGTGAGAAGAGGAAGAGAGACGGGTTAGTGGCTTGCAGACGATGCTTAGTGGTCGGGATGTATCCAAATCCCTGAGAAAATGAACACTTTGTAGGTGGCACACTCCGGTTTGATTTGTAAGTTTGGACTGTATATTAGGAGTCCATGTAAATTAACCCATATCTTTATTTGATTAGATTAGTTTTTTTTGTTTGTTTTTTTTTTTTTTTTTTACTTTTAAAGGTTTTGTGTCAAAGAAAAACCTGAACCCCATAGTTTTTTCAAAAGAACAGAATGAATTCTTGTGTACTCTTCATTTAGACTCATTTTTAAACACTGGCCCTGTCTCATCTCTCTTTTAATGTGTGTCTGCATGCATGCATGATTACAGTATGGTTTTAATACTATAGTGTAGTATAGTGGAGATTGGGCTTATTAAAGATATTCAAGCATAGAGATTAAGAGAAAGAGATGATGAGAGGAAGAAGAAAAGACCCTCCAGAGAGGGCCATGTGCTCCTCATAGAAGAGTTGCTATTTTTATACTATTTTTGGAGCAATTTGAGCGTAAATCACAGTCATCATGGCTCCACACTTTAAAGCACCGCAGTGTTTATCTCCTTAGCACAAGGATATAGCCACCTTTATAATCGTAACAGGAGACTCAGTTCAGAAAATCCAGCATAGATATGGCATTATTCAGTATACAAAAAATTTTAAGTTTTTCTGGTTTTCTAAACATTATTCTTTAAATATAGTTGAACTTTGAGGTTCTTCTAATAAAATGAAAATAAGATCAGGAGAGTTGAAACCGTTTTCTAGCCTGAAGACCTGAATTCTATTCCCAGGACTCACATGGTAGACAGGAAGGACAAAGTCCCACATGCTGCCCTGTGACTTCTACACATGCACAGTGGCACCCAAGGAGTGGCACACATCTTACACCCCCACATACACTAACACACAATGGAAATAAACATATAGCAGAAGAAAAAAAGGCCAATACAAAAAGCCTTTCATTTCCAAAGCATTTGAGGGAAAGCTGGCTATCTGACAATTGGTTGCTGCCCCAGGATTGCAGTATGTATTTCCTCTCTCTTCTCTCTCTCTCTCTCTCTCTCTCTCTCTCTCTCTCTCTCTCTCTCTCTCTCTCTCTCTCTCCCTCTCTCTCCTCTCTCTCTCTCTCTCTCTCTCTCTCTCTCTCTCCCTCTCTCTCTCTCTCCCTCTCTCCTTCTCTCCTCTCTCTCTCTCTCCCTCTCTCCTTCTCTCCCTCCCTCCCTCTCTCTCTCCCTCTCTCCTCTCCCTCCCTCTCTCTCCCTCTCTCCTTCTCTCCCTCCCTCCCTCTCTCTCTCTCTCTCCCTCTCTCCTTCTCTCCCTCCCTCCCTCCCTCCCTCCCTCTCTCTCTCCCTCTCTCCTTCTCTCTCTCTCTCCCTCTCTCCTTCTCTCCCTCCCTCCCTCTCTCTCTCTCCCTCTCTCCTTCTCTCTCTCTCTCTCTCTCTCTCTCTCTCTCTCTTTCTGTGACTGAACAAGACATTTATTTGGTTTAACATTTTCAGAGGGATTAGGTCCATCGTGGCTGATAGCTGTAGTAGAAAATAGCAGGTATGGTGGCAGAAACTGGAACAATATCTTCCTCTTTTTTCCCTTTATTTTTTCACTCTACATCCTGCTTACTGCCCCCTACTGTCACTCTCTTCCTCCATCTCTCCTACCTTCCTTCTCTGAGTGAGTGGGGGTCCCCTTGGGTGTCACTCCCACCCCCACCCCCAGCAAAGCTAGGTGCTTTCTCTCCCACTAAGTCCAGACAAGGCAGTCCAGCTAGAAGAATGTATCCCACATAGAGGCAACAGCTTTTAGAATAGCCCACATTCTAGTTGATTGGGACCCACATGAAGACCAAGCTGCTACATACATGCAGGGAGGCATAGGTCTAGCCCGTGTATGTTCTTTGGTTGGTGGTTCAGACTCTGAGAGCCCCACAGGTCCTGCTTAGTTGACTTTGTCAGTCTTGTGGAGTTCCTATAATGATTCACTGACCACAGTCCTTCCTCCTATTCTTCTATAAGAGTCCCCAAGCTCCATCCACTGTTTGGCTGTGAGTGTCTGTATCTGTCTGAGTCATCTGCTGGGTAGAGCTCTCAGAGGACAAAATGTTCCTGTCTGTAAACATAACATAGTATATTTAATACTGTTAGGGATTAGTGCTTCCTCATGGAATGGGACTCAAGTTGGGCCAGTTATTGGCTGGCTATTTCCTCAGTGTCTGCTCCATCTCCCATGCCTGCATTTCTTGTAGGCAGAATAAATTTTGGGCTGAAAGTTTTGTGGCTTTGTTGGTGTCTCTGTAGTGCCACTGGGGTTCCTGCCTGGCTACAGGAGGTGGCCTCTTCAGGTTCCACTTCCCCAGTGTAGTGAGTCACAGCTAAGGTCGCCCCCATTGATTCTTAGGCACCCCCCTTATCTCAGGTCTCTGTCTTGTCCTAGAGATGTTCCCCATCTCCTTATCCCTGTCAGTTGCACATTTCCATTCATTTTCATGGCCATCTAGTCATCTCTCCTGTCTTTCCCCATGCCTGATCCTGAATCTCCCAATCTCCTGCCTACCCCTCCTTCCTCACAGTTTCCTTCCTCTGTCTCTTATGACTATTTTACTCTCCCTTCTAAGTGAGATGCAAGCTTCCTCACTTGAACCTTCCTTCTTGTTTAGCTTCTTTGGGTCTACGTAGTGTAACATGGTATATATATATTTTATGGCTAATATCCACTTGTAAGTGATTTAAAAATGGGGTAGAGAACTAAACAGAGAATTCTCAACAGAAGAATTTCAAATGGCTGAGAAGCACATAAAGAAATGTTTAAGTTCTTAGTCACTGGGAAATGTAAAATCAGAACAACTCTGCAATTTCATCTTACACACCCACCAGAATGGCTAAGATTAAAAAAATAATAATAATCAAGAGATGACACATGCAGGCAAGGATGTGGAACAAGGGGAATACTTCATTGTTGGTGGGAATGCAAGTTTGCACAACCACTTTGGAAATCAGTTTGGCGGTTTCTCAGAAAACGGAATAGTTCTACCTCAAGACCCAGATATACCACTCCAGGGCATATACCCAAAAGATGCTCCACCATCCCACAAGGACACTTGCTCAACTATGTTCATAGCAGCTTTATTCTTAATAACCAGAAACTGGAAACAACCTAGATGTCCCTCAACTGAAGAATGGGTAAAGAAAATGTGGTACAGCTACACAATGGAATACTACTATTCAGCTATTAAAACCAAAGACATCATGAATTTTGCAGAAAAATAGATAGAACTGGGGAATATCACCACGAGTAAGATAACCCAGTCCTAGAAGGACACACATGGTATGTATTTCTTAAGAAGAGTGTCTCCTTCATTACCACGCTCCGAGTACCAGTAGCATAAATTACCATCTATACTGCTGTCCTCATGACCAGACCCCTTGCTAACCTTTATAGACAACTAGTTAGCTCAGAATTCTATGCTACACTTAGTTCTCACACATTTTTTATTTCCTTTAATCTTGAATTGTTGCTTAAACTTCGTTTTGGCTTTCTTGACCTTGCTATTTTAAAGATTGAGGGATGTTTGTTTTGTAGAATGCCCTATGTCTGGTTTTGTTTGACCTTTCTGGTGATGCAGGCTATGTGACCTCACCAAAGATGTTGCCCCAGTTCTAGATTCAGACAGTTCTCTAAATTGTCCTCATTCTTTTTGAGGAAGACAGTGTTCCTGAGTGCAGATTTGGATGATGGGCATGCTCATTAGTATTAGTCTATGATTCTCTTCTCCTTGACCAGACTTTGAGACCCTGGTCTTGGTAGATTTTCAGGCTCTGTGATGAATGCCTACTTCTTTTTGTTTTATTGGATATTTTATTTATTTACATTCCAAATGTTATTTCCTCCCCTGGTTTTCCCTACGGAAACCCCCTATTTAATCCTCCCTCCCTCTACTTCTATGAGGGTGCTCACCCACCCTCCCAACTACTCCTGCCTCCCTGCCCTGGCATTTTCCTACACTGGGACATCGAGCCTTCCCAGTACCAAGGGCCTCTCCTCCCATTGATGTCTAAGAAGGCCATCCTCTACTACATATGTGGCTGGAGCCATGGGTCCCTCCAGGTGTACTCTCTGGTTGGTGGTTTAGTTCCTAGGAGCTCGACTTCCTGTTAGCACTCCTACAGCTCAATACTAAAGGAGTAACACTAAGTGGACTAAGTGGAACATACATACCTCTAACACAGGTGCGAAAGCTTTAAATCAGGATTGTTCAATAATAAAAGGATGAATTATAACCCGGAGAAAGAAGACAACATAAAATAGTGTATAGATTTGTGTAATCTGTGTTAATACACAGACTTTCATTGCACTTGAACAAACTTTTCCATATTCTGTAACTCTTAAGTGGTTGAACCTGGGTTAGTGCTGTATCATATAAGGGACAGGAAATGCACTTTGTGTGTCAGATTGCTTTAAGGAGGTCTTTGCAAATTGAAATTGTGATCCATCTCATGCTAATGAGATGATCCCTTCCCTTCCATATGGATTCAACTTTATAAAATGTCTTTAGTGGTAAAAGAGGATGGATTAAAAAAAATAAAACAGAAAAAAATGTGACTTCTTACAGTTATTAAGCAGTGTAACTTATTAGACTGGATACATGACTCTGGGAGCCACAGACCTTATTTAGAGAGGAGGGCTTAGGGGGCCCGATGGAGGCCTAATGGACCGTCTGCTGAGTTGTGCCCCATCACACCTTCCTTGGTCCTTGATTAAACCAAGAAGAGCTGTGTTTTACCAGCTGCAGCTGAGGGGGGACGAGGAGAGAGGGTTGCATGAGATGAAACATATCCTTAGTTCCAGAACTCTGGACTTACAGGCAGGAGGAAAGTCTGAGGCTAGCCTGGGCTACATAGGGAAAATGTGCTTCAAAAACCAATGAAACCAGAAAACAAGAAGCCAAAAAATCAGCACCAGCACCTTATATTTATTTTTCTTTAGACTATATGATGTATGAATAAGTTACATAGTTAGAGACAATCATTATGAAATCACAGTTGCTGTATTTCTGAGGTATTTGTTTGCTCACGTGTTATTAAAGTATTCTTTTAAAGTTAGTCCTAATGCTATCAAATATTCAAAATGCACATGTGGTGCATAAAGAATGGCTGAGACCTGTGTCCTTTTTTTTTTTATAATTAATTATTTTATTTATTTACATTTCAGACATCGCACCCTTCCCAGTCCCCCCTACAGTTTTTTATCCCAACCCTCTCCCCTTTGCCTTTGAGAGGGTGCTCCCCGCTACATCTTCCCAGGCACCCCTCTTCTCTGGGGCCTCAAGTCTCTACAGAATTAGGTTCATCCTCTCCAACTGAGTCCAGACAAGGCAGTCCCCTGCTACATATGTGCCGGGGAGACTTGTGTCTTGACACAGATTTCTAGGATCAGGGCAGTCATTAATGGCCTAACAAGATAATACTGTGCACTGTTTCTACCTCTAGGAGAAGAGTGCCCTTTGGAAGCTCTCTAGGCTGCTCTGAAAGCAATGAGACCTCTGCTCTCATGCTTCTGATTCCCGCACCCTGAGCCTGAAATGGGCCTGACAGGAACAGGTTAGACAGGACTGCTTTGGGCTGTAGCTTTCCTGTGTTGATAGGTTCCTTCTTGAGCCTGAAGCCTCAGTTCAGAGCCCTTTGAGAAGTTGGACGTTCAGTCCCTGAATACATCCTGACATTGGAGCATCTTGACACTGGAGCAATTTAAATTGCAAGAGCTTTGTGTAAATGGGACAAAAGGGAACTGGCTTTTGCAGTGTGGTTATGTTTTACTGAACTAGCAATGTAGCATGACCTTCCAATGAGTCTCTGGGATGCAAGAGGATGTGTCTTTGCCTGCCAGCCACCCACCCTGCTGATGTAGCATCTGCAGAGCCCCGGGGAGCCCACTTTGAATGTGTTGAGAAAGAACTCCTTGGTATTAACTACTTTCTGTTCACAGAGAAGGAAACACTTTCTCTAGAGCCATTCTTAGCCACCAGAGGGGATCTGAAACATTTGGCAGGATGATTTCTGAAAAACAGCTTCAGACTCTAGCCCTGCTTTACTGAGGTCACCGCTAGCCACGGGTCCCCTCATGTTTCACAGGGCAAAGCTCTCATTAGACTTTTTTCGAAAGGCTTTCAAACTTAACTTCCAGGCTTGCATTTTTTTACATAGATGAAGCGAAGTAAGTAATTAGCATACTGATCGGTTTAGTGAGAACTGGATATTGATAGTAAGTAACAGCAGCTGTCATTATATGCGCATTTAGTGGCATGCGCATGCGCCTTTGGGGGCTCTTGCCACAAATTTTCATATGCATCCCTTGTGTGTCCCTGCTGAGGACGTCTGCAAGGCCAAGAAAGAAGCAAAACTTTATCTAGGTGAGACAAAAGGAGCTATTCTCACCTTTGAGATGCAGGTAGATGAAAAGAAATCCATCAGCCTAGAAGCAGAAGATGCACGAGGTTCCTTCATGCAACTGGGCTCAGGAGGGTTGGGCCATTCTCTAGACAGGAGCTCCAGAACCCCCATCTGGTAGAATCTAACCTCAGTTTATCCTGATGGCCATTGTAAGACGCAATGGGATTTTGGAAGCATTCAAATAGAAAATGTTTTCAAGTGAAGAGAATAGCGGTTTCTTTGTCAGCTACTTGTTCCAGGCAAAGAAACTAATCTAAATGTATAGATTTATCATTATTTTTATATCTTCATGACACAAAAACAAAGAAAGCTCATTTTGAGGACAATGGTTCAGATCCTGTTTGACAAACATCACTGTGTGCTTGAACTCACGCGACCTGATAGCCTGACGTTTTGAAGGACATGTTTTAGGAGATGGTAATACACATTACATTATATAATTACATATACATTATATAATGATATATACATTAGTGATGAGCAAAAGGAGGCAAAGCCTCCTGCCAAGAAAGAGAGCCCACAGGTTTGGTCACTGAATCAGAGTAGATTTCTTAGGTGTAATAAAAGAACGGGACAGACGGTCCCCCAGAACCAGCATCCTGTGCTCGGCTGGCCTCTCTCTACTGGAAGTGGAAACTAGTAAGAAAACAGCTTAAATATTTATTTACTTATTTTTGGACAGAGTCTCATGTTAGCCCAGGTTGGCCTTGAACTCGTGTAGCTGAGGATAACCTTGAATTTTTGATCCTCTTTCTTCTGTCTTTAAATATTGAGATTTCAGGTGTATGCTACTGTGCCCAGTTTATAGGGTTTCCTGCAGCTGAACTACATCCTTACTCCCAATAATTGTTATTAATAAGGATAAATTTTCACCTTTAGATCCCAATTTTATTTCTTTTTGTCTTTGATTTTTACTATATTTTTATATTGAACAAAAATAAGAGTGATACATTTGGGTTTGTTTGCACATATTCTTATATTACTATCAAAGTAAAATTTTTAGAAAAAACATAGCATTTTAGTGAGAAGGCTGACTCCATGACAGGCTTCAGATTGGCAGTTCAGGAGACTAGGCCTAAAAATCTGTTTCCAAGAACTGGGCAAGTCCAGGCCTCAGAAGCTGCCCCACCTCCTGGTCTCAGGAAAGGACAATGGGTCAGTAACAGTTTCCAGCCTTCCCAGCACTAGTAATGGAATGTCCCTAGAGATGAAGTAAGATAAGGGTCACCTACCCTGGAATCCCCTAATGTCCTCTAAATCAGGTCTGAGAGCTCACTTGGTTGTCTCTCTATCTTGGTAATGGAAGACCTCAGCATGCTGGACTTCTGCGGAGTAAAACACGCTTTGTGTTTATATACTATTTGAGTCTAGGGTATCATTCTTTGGAGAATCATGAACCCTTACAATAGTGCATATGATGAGCTTGGCCCATTTACAGATAGGACGATGGGCTGGAATGGAAGAACCATAAATGAGGAAGAGAGATGAGTGAATCTATAGTAGACACAGATAAGATTAGCAGGGCATGGTAGTGCATTAGTGTCCTCTGGAAGAACATAACTTGCAGATGGATATGTATCACAAAGGGGATTTATAAGATTGACTTACACAGTGTGGCTGGGTATTTTAACAACGGCAGTCCTTACACAGCAAAGGCTGAGAACCAGGCTCATTCCATATGGCTGGGTGTCTCAGTGGTCCTAACATGGCACTAGAAGATCCCTGGAGAACAGATTGTCTTCAGTCTCCATCAGAAGGCCAAAAAGCTGGGTTCTTTAGTCGGCAAAGGATGCCAGCCCTGGTCAGCCCTGTCCTGGTGACAGTGGGCCAAAGCATACTCACAACTCTGTATGTCTAAGCTGCTGCCAGAGAGTGCTGGGAGCTGTGGTGCAAAGGGTCTTCTCTCAGCTGTTCTTGCCAACTAATAGACTCTCATAGAAGCATATCTCCCAGTTGATTCCAGATGCAATCAAGTTGATTATCAAGACAAACCAAGACATATTAGAACTATATTTTTTTAGGGCACCCTCCTAGGCTTTCTCCAATTATTTTTCTTTTTGCAAATACCTTAGCACTATTTTGTGAGCACCTAAGTTTCCAGTAGTGTTCTTTTCTTGTGGTGAAAAATACCTCCAGAGAGAAATTTTCTGATGATGTCCCACAGCAAGCTGGGTTGGGCAAAGCTCCTTGCCTTTAGTCCAGAGTTTTGGAAACACACACATAACTTATTAGTTGAAAAAGGTGCTGGGGATATGAAGGACTAAAAGCCTGAAGGATGGTCCCTGAAGTTTTTCTCCTGAACTCTTGGGACTCTTGCTGTGTGGGCCAAAAGAGTAGAAAGTGCTAATGAAAGGCGCTGGCCGAAGCCTCTACATCAGACTGTCATCCGGAGAAGGTCTGGAGGGTGTAACGAGGCAAACAATAAAGTTGTTAAAGTTTGAAAAGGTTAAAGCAGCTTCAGGGATTGCTACTTGTGCTTCAGGGGTATTGGAATGTCATGCCACCAATGAGCAATCTGCAATCCAGAGACAAGGAAGCAATTAACGGTCCGAGTTGGTGAAAGTCTGTCCAGGTTCAGCATGGTTGGAGGGGCCTGTGAGTACTTTCCCTCTGAGGCCAGGGATGATGAATCTGCAGTCTGTCAGCAGGATTTATTGAATACCCACCAGGTACATACCATATAGTTAGGTTTGAACAAGCCCTGGGAAGCTTGGGATGCACAGAGTATGATGTCAGTCAGTATCCTAAAGTCTGCAGCCTCTCCTTAAGTCTGCTGTGCTTCTTGTTGGGTTTTGAGATCTGGGACGGACAAAGTTGTGCAAGACAACAGTTTTGACTAGAGAAGTGGCAACAAAACTGGAAGAAAGACCATCATGTGTTCATCACACTGGTACGTTTGTTGAGACTCTAGTTAGTGAACACTCATTGCATACTCCATACCCCTCTTTCCCACTGGTGGTATAACGAGAAGAGTTTATCCTCTTTGGGGTATTTTTGTCAATAGCACTTTCCGGGACAAAGCTACACTGTTATTACCTTCTTATTATTTTTGTTGTTGTGTGGAGGCAAGCTCTCATAATGAAGCCAATTCTAGATCTCCTCAGCCTCCCATATGGAGAGATTATAGGAGGGCACTGTGATGCCTGTCTACTGCCCTTTCTACTAGAGAAGAATACAGGAAAAATATGTCAACCATTGCTTTCCACCCAATCTGTACAGTACAGATTCTTTGTCATGTTAAGAACCAGGATCCCAGGAGTAGATGAGGGCTCGTCTCTGCGCACGTTGGCTTCTCTGGTTTATTATATATGTTAGCCCCTTAAGAATCTTGTAAGGATAATGACGCTGTAGGTTTAGCATTCTAAGATTCTGCATTGCTTTTAGATGACCATGATAGTTATACCCTGAAGAGTCCAAACTCAGAACTCCTGGTGCCTGGATGTAGACTTAGATAAGATTTGATTATCCTATAAAACGTTTTCAGCCTTTCATTATAAGGCATAACATAGTGTTGGGTTTGAATGAGAAATGGCTCCTATAGACTCATATATTTAAGTACTTGGTCCCCAGTTAGTGAGGGGTTGATGGAACCTTTAGAAGGTAGAGCCTTGCTAGAGGAAGTACATGACTGGTTTGGGGAAGACTTTGAGACTTTATAGTCCTACCCCATGCTCTGTTCTTTTTCACTGATTCCTGTGTGGATGGAGACGTAACCAGCTAGCTCCTTGGTCCAGCCTCCAGCTACCATGCCTTCCCCAACATTATGGATTCTCGTTCTGGAACCATAAGCCAAAATAAACTATTTCTTCTAAAGATTGCTTTTGATCATAGTATTTTATCATAGCAATAGAAAAGTAATTACTGTACATGGTAAGGTGTAAGGAAAAATGATATCATGGCAGCATGACAGCAAAAAAAAAATGTCAAAACAATATAGCAGTGTGATAGAGGACTGGCTGTTCTGAGTTAACCACAGCCTTGGTAAGGGAAGTGTAATGAGAAAGGCAAGCAAAAATTCCCCAGGGATTGAAAGTTGCATGCAAATGTGGTATGTGGCCTGGAGCTAAGAGTAGAGAAGTAGCAAATTTTTGCTCTGCAGTTGCAAGTTACTTTCCAAGCCAGCAAATTTTTGTGCTTCCCTGGGCATCTTTACTATTATATGGATTATTGATAGGGATGTCTAGTACCTGTCAGCTGTAGGAAGGTAACAGAGAGAGCCACAGTATTCTCAGGAATATTTGTGCCATTCAGTGAATTTATGATTGGATTCACCTTTCCCAAGTTGACACCCTTGGGGGAAGGGAGAGTAGAGTTTTCCCAGAGCTGTTTCCCAGAAATTATTTTTAAAGAATGGCTCTACTTCTGGGAATGGTGGGAGTAACTGTAAATAAACTCTTGCTGCATGTCCACCACCAGTTCTGGGTTAGTAAAGTGCTTCACCTGTGTGCCAAAACATATTTTTCAAAAATGCCTGAAACTAGGTAGTCAGCAACTTTGAGTTTGACAGAAAGCTACAGAGATATCAGGACCCGTGTCTTTCTGTACCAGCACCCTGCACTCTGTTGTGTGATGACACTTCCTCCCAACGAAGGATTTCTGGTAGCTTTTAAATGTTTACAGATTCTCACTGTGCTCGCATTCGGTACACAGAACACACTCTGCACTTTTCTCTTGTATTCTTTTTCTGTGTGAATTGCTAGAGATCAATATTCCTTGTTTGTATGATCCTATTTTATATATATATATATATATATATATATATATATATATATCTTCTGAATGAAGTCTAGACTGCAACACTATTATTTATTGAGGGCTGATACTTTTTGAACAGAATATGAACCCAACTCCCTAAAGACATCTGAGAAAGGTCTTGAACCAAGTCAGAGATAAAATATAGATCCTATCTGTGCAGGTTGTGTTTCTGTGCTGTTTAAACACAATTCCTTTAGGAGCAGACACAGGGGAACAAGAGTGAAGAGAACAGCAGAGAGTAAACCATTCTTTAGACACCTAGGGCAAACACATGTCCCTGTAAAAAATCACAATAGAGAGAACACTTGTCTAAAACAAATGCTGTTGTCCTGTCTGCTACCTTCTCTTTGTAAATAACTGCATTGTATCCCGAGTTTGCTCCACAGTAGCATACTCATAGGGCGATTTGCCAATCATTCCTAAAAATCACAGAGGATGGGGGCTAGCCTCAGACTTCCCAAAGAGAACCAGTGGGTCCTATTTTTTCATAAACATCCCTGATTAAAGTTACATAACTATGTTTTGCAAACTACTAAGAGAAGATTAGAGAGGAGGTCCTATTGAAATGTTCCCTTGAAATAGCGAGGAATCTTTCAAAGATGGTAAATATTAGCTGTCTATCTACCCATGCCCATTATTAGGTATCCCAAGGTTTGTTTAATCAAACAAATATTAGCTCTGGAACTTCAAAAAAAATAAATTTTCATTAAATAATAGATTTTTCTATAATAAATATTTTTATAAGCAAATAGCTAGTTTTCAAAGTTTTACTCTTCTCTTTATTTCTTGTTTTAAATATTTATTTATTTTATTTATTAGTACACTGTCGCTGTCTTCAGACACACCAGAAGAGGGCATCAGATCCCATTACTGATGGTTGTGAGCCACCATGTGGTTGCTGGGAATTGAACTCAGGACCTCTGAAAGAGCAGTCAGAGCTCTTAACTGCTGAGCCATCTCTCCAGTCCTTTATTTTTCAAATAAAATAAAAATAGAGGTTGTTGTTGTTTTTGTTGTTGACGAGCAGGCACATGTGCATGTTGCATTGTGAAGCCAAGCCTACTTGATCAGCTCCTATTCCATTCTTCTGAGTCAGGTAGGTGTTGATAAATTGCATCCAGGGAACCATATCTTACTCACTGCCTGTTTTAAAAATAAGTTTTACTAAGCACAGTCATGCCCATTTGTGCACTGTGTGTGGTTGCTTGGGGGCTATGATATGAAAGTTGGGCTGAGACAGAGAGCTGTTTTGCAAAACCCTGAATGAAACATTTGCTCTCTGGCCATTTATGGAAAACTTTGCCTTCCTCTGCTAAAGTTGACCATGCTTGAGATGTGCCTCTTATTGGTTTGGTGTGGGGGTGGGGCAACGCGAACCCCTGGAGGTCATCTCTGTCTACGGCAAGTGCTTACTATTGTGTGCCGTCTAGATTTATTATTATTTTTATATCTTTATGTCAAAAAAAACAAGAAAAGCTCTTTTTGAGAACAATGGTTCAGCTACTGTTTGGTAAACTTCTCATATCCTAACTTAATAAAATGACAGTGAATGACACAATGCCTTATGGAATATTTGGGAGTATTTCTTCTTAGAATCTTTTGTTCCATGTTGTCCATGTTGTTCGGTTTTATCTTGTCTCTAGTAAATATTTTTTTCTGACTCTTGTATTTGAACAGCATCTGCTCTGTCTGTCCCCTTGCTTGTTAGCTAGTTAGAAATATACTCCTCTAATCAACAGCCAGTCTGAGCCTGAGAGGGGTCTCCAATTTTGTGTTAGGAATTGGCAGGCAAAGTTCGTACACTGTCTTTTCAGTAATGAGTACTAGTGACAACAAACTAATACTTAGTCACTTATATATTGAAAGATTGGTTTAAATCAAATTCCTATCTTCTTAGTTAATTTTTCGTTATTACACCCGATGTCACAGAGAATATTAATCAGATGTTAGACAGCCATGCTTGCATGAGCCTGTAATCACAGCACTTGGGAAGCTGAAGCAAGATGCACATTGTGAGTTCTAGGACAGCTTAGCTACAAAGTGAGGCTCTGTCTCAAATCAAATCAAATCAAATCAAATCAAATCAAAACATGAGACAAAACAAAACAGAAACAAACAAACAAGACAGAAAAAGAAACAAAGAAATGGGGATAAATAGAGGGTTCATCATTCTGAAGGTAGAAAGGTCGAGAGTCTCCATAGAGACTGCATCATAACACGGCAGAGGGCATCATATGGCGAGACAGAGAGAACATTTCAGCTAAGTCTTCCTTCCTACTGTCAATTCATTAACACTGTCATGGAGCCTCCTCCCTCATGACATCATCTACTCCTAGTTACTTCCCAAAGTTTCCCAGCTCTAATTACATATGAATTTGGGAAATAACATTTCCAACAAATGACTTTCTCAGGGTTATATTCAAACAAATATATATATGTATATGTACGTGTATATATACATACATATGTATATATATACATATAGACATATATATGTACACACACATATACACACACACACACACACACACACACACACACACACACATATATATATATATATATATATATATATATATATATATCCAATGAATTGCATTTGCTTCATCAGTGGTATTCTATGGTTTAGCTATGGTTTCTGCTTGGTCTTATATAAAAAGACAAACCTGTCTTTGAGATGTTAGATCTTAAAGGTGAGGGCATTTTGATTACTCATGCATCAGGTAGGGAGCAGGGTATAGTTTTGAAATGTGCCATTAATCTATGATAGGCCACACAGGGGAAATCATATTGCATTGACAAATTTCTACTCTTTCCAAAGCATTCCATTCCATTCTACTTACTTTACATAATTTGAATCATCAGTGAAAAGACACTGTTTGGTGAGCAGAGATAATGAAGTCATCAGGACTGTTAGGGATGGAGAGTATTTACATTGTAGAGTAGGCTAAGTGATTTTTTTCCCAGCTGATGACAGAGGAAGATTAATCAAAGACATTGCAGAATGGACCGAGAGAGACATCTTGAAAATCTCCATGTATGGTCCTTTTAATAAGGTCTAATCAGACTCTGAGTCTGAGTGCCATGCCCTTGGACTGAGGTGTTGAATGTTGTCTGTTGCTGTTCATAAGTCTATTTTGACAGAGATTCAATTCACATAATCATTTCTTTCTGGAACTTATTACCACAATTGAGCTTCTATCTCTAGAGTCATTAAGACTCTAGACTCCAGAGGCCCGAGGCCTGTTTTAGCAGCAGAAACAGTTCACTAGGGTGCCTCACAGCCACATGAAGAAAAGGTTTACTCCTTATCGTGCATAGACTTAAAATTGTGGTATCAGTACTGGAACTGTGGTAGACCAAAATTAAAATAGAATACTAACTATTTGTCATAGATTTGTAGGCCCAAGGCCAGCTGAGCTTACAGTCCAGCCCCCTCATTTGTAAGAAACTGATTGGGAGTGGGCACACTGTCACTCAAGATTTTTGGGATGTGGTTTATCTTCTTCATAGCTTCCGGTCAGAAGCCATGGAGCCATAACTAGAGACCAGAACCTGGCTTTTCCACAATGATTTCCAGTTTCTCTGTTATGATGGAGAAACTTAATTCTCAATAGCACTACATCTCTCACAATGGCTACATGAAAGAGACCAGACACTAACTTGCGTCTTTCTCTCATCTGAAATTGTTCTAGAAGTAGAGTCAGTTCCAACTTGTTGCTGTCTTTCTTAGCAAAGGATGATGCGATGATTCTCAAGTAAAAAAGGGATAAGACCTATTGAAATCGTTTTCCTGCTTTCAAATAAACACAAACTTAAGTGTTTTCATACATTTCCAGGTGTCCACTTTCTTTTTCCTAGGATTAAATACTCTGAATGGCCAGTGGCTCTTTGTAGACTACTTCAGCGATGGCACTCTAGCAACTAGACAGAAGTTGAAGGGCTCAGACTTTCACTCGGGTAGCATCTCTCATGATGTTTCTCTGCCTCAGCAATGTACAAAGCCAGCCAGAAGGAGAGGTGTGGGGTCTGCCAGGGTGCACCAGATACTAGGTAAGCTTAAAATCACAAGCTGTCCTTCATTGCAGTGTTTCATGGAGATGGAATTTTACAGGGAGTAGACAGGAGAATGGGAGATAAAATACTGGGTTTCTTTATGTTTGTTTCTTTGTTTTGTTGAGACAAGATTTCATGTATCCCAGGTTAGCCTAGAACTCTCTGTGTAGCCTAAGATGACCCTGAACTCACTGGAACTTAAGAGGTATAGAGCACTAAGATTACAGGTGTGTGCTGGGCTACCTTCAAGATAAGCAAGCACTCTGCCCAATAGAATTGTTTATACAAAAGAAGAAGTCAAGAAGTTTCTTTTCATCTAGTGAGAAACCCTCAGCCCCTTCTTCTACTTACATTTGCTCAGCCATAGTGTTACTTGTATAGTAAATTCCAAAGCAAAACTCCCATAATTAGGCAGATTGCATTTCTATTAAAAATCCCACAGCTGATGGGAAAGCATATTTCTTCTCTTCCTTCAACTCTTCTCCAGCCTTTATGGTAATGGTCCCATCCTTTATATAATCTCACTTTACTTTCTTCACAGTTCCCCAGGTGGTTAGCAATGTTACTTGAAAGACACAGACACAGGCACATGTTCTGCAGTTAACAGGCCTCCACTAAACAGAACCAACTGACCGTTAAAGTACATGCATCTATCCAGGCTAACTCTTGTCATATTTCTTTCTACAGCAATGACCTGACCCAATGGCTAACTAGGTGGGGGACTCCGTCTCTTCATCCCCATTCTATGTTAAGTGCCAAATAAGAGCAAGACACAGATAATGAGTTTCTACTCTCAACAACAAATGCTCAAATGCTTCCATCCTGAGTATGCCTCCTATTGAAGCTGCTGAATCAGGAGTTGCACATTTATGATAGAAAATGGAATAATTCGCCTACTCCAACCCAGGGAGAGGTGGTCTCCTGCTATAAATGTCCCGGCTGTATAAATGATAAAGTAAAAATGGGCCTGAAGCTGCCTGGGTTTTTGTTTGCAGGAAATAGAATAACTCTAAGCAATTTATGATACTGTTTCCCAGCTAGAGTCCAAGGGCTATTTAGTTAGTAATGGCAATAACAGGAACCGCTTCTTGTCAAGATGGAGCCACAAGGACTAGGCAGAAAGAGAACAACAAATATTAAAAAGATGTCAACTTCCAGCATGAGTTGATTGTGACTTGTGGCGCTGGGAAAATGGAGCATGCCCGAAGCATTAGTAGTGAGAGACGTAACCATCACAAAACCTCCGAGGCCAATAAGAGCTCAAATCCCCTGGACAGTGAGATGCTCACTGATAAAAGAGAGAAGGGATAATTGATGAGCCCTGGAGGCTTGGTCTGTTAACACACTATTATTTCAGTCAGGGTAATTACTGACTTGACAATATTATGGATATGCGTTCAGGGGAATAGGCATTCTTGGGGTGGTTGCATGAAAGAAAGCTTTCAGGTTGTCAAGGTGACTAGTCCACGGGGCAGAGAGAGGCAGCCGTGCTCACCTTTCCTTCTGAGGTGTTAAACACAAGGGAAATGATGTCTATGCCTTGGAGGATTTCTTTTCTCGTTTTGAAAAAATATCATATAACCACAAAGCTTCCAATTTTCCCAGGATCAGATTCCAAGCTGAGGATCACAGTGACAGTAGATTCCATCTCCTGAGCACTTAACTGTGTGTACTTGCAACAGAAAGTATACAGACCATCTCACCTTTGGTGGCTACAGTGACCTGAGGGAGGCACATTTTCATCTGCGCCTTTCAGATGACTGAAGGTACAGGGCGTTGACTAACTTGGCAGAGAAAATGAAGTTGGTTAAGTGTGGAGTTGGGAGTTGGACTGAATTTTGTTTGATTCCAGAGTTTGGGGATGAATTAGTGCTCATGTTGTCTCATGTAGTAAAAAAAAAAAAATCAGTTAACATTCTATTCTTTATAGCATATATTTACTGAGCACTGATTATATGTTATCAGTGGGTTAAATATTTTAATAAAATGGGATAGGATTAATGATGTAAAAATGGCCTCAAATGCTTAGTGTCTTAATACACTGCCATTTGGGGGGGGGTCACAAACCACTATAATGAAGCAAATGGAGGATGTGTGAGTGACACAAAGGGGTTCTATTCCGTGAAGTCATGAAGGACCCAGGTTTTGCCCCAGTGAACCATCACTACATGGACTTGCAACTTGTTCCAGGAAGATGACAAATCCCGCCTAGGGCACTCATGACAAACCCTCTGAACATAGCTTGGTGAATCAATAAGTTTACTAAAGTTATTTAGAGAAGCAATATGGGTGATAGGCTACTTATAAGATCCTGGATGACACGAATCCTGACCCTTCACCAAAGACCCACCCCAGTACTAAAGAGCCGCCTTCTCCTTCAGTGATTGTCTTTTGCTTATGTAACATAGGGAGGTAGCGCTTTGAATCTTCAAATTCTGAGCATCCTGAGTCCTGTAAATTATGTGAGCTTCCTGAATCTTACAGCTCTATCTCTTCCTATTCAGAGGGAATGGCTTGCACAGCAGGATCTCAAAGGTCTAAAAGGAAAGAATAGGGGGCTCAAGGGAAAGGGGCTCCTTGCTATAGTGCAGACGTGACACAGTGGTGGACTCATGGTTGGTTGCTGCTGCTGAGTGAGGTGTTCTACCTGGCTCAGGGGTTGCTGCAGAACAGAGGTTAATTTGGTACTGTCAAGAGTTAAATGTACAGTGAGCACCCAGTTAATTTCTGCCAAAAATTTTGACCTGCATTATTTATTCCTCACAGCAATGGTTTGACATTCTTCTCATTGATAAACGTGAGGAAACAGATATTGGTCATTATACCTTGCCAGGATCACCCAAGCAGTGTTTAGAAGTGTGCTTATGGTGGAGGGTGACCAAAAGCTCTCCTCCCACAGTGAAATTTAGAGTTTGTAAAAACCCATCCCTGTGGATCTGCTGACCGTTTTAATGGAGCATTTCCTTTTGCAGGTATCTCTCTAGCTTTGTCTATCCCTGTGATTCCCCGGATAAGCCTGGTTCTTGTCTACCATATACTGATCTTTGCCTGCACCACTATCTACATTTCTCCTGTCTTGACCCCTCCCCCACAATATCCCCTTCAGCCTGAGCTTAGACATCTGTTTTTCAGAAAGTCTAATTCCAAAGCCCAAGTTAGAGGATCACCCCAATATCCCTTAGTTTTTCAAGTGCTGTATCTATGATTCACCATACTGCATTTCAACTCTTAGCTAGGTATCTGTCTCCCTTACTATAGACTAAATTCAACAAAGGCAGAGATTTGGTTTAGCCTCTCTATGTCTGTGTAATGGTAACCGAAGTGCCTGGTCACAAAAGACCAGTGTATGCTTAAAGTGGATACATTTTTATTACATATACTACTCAATGCAAGAAAAGTTTGTTTTACTTTAAAAGTAAAACAAAAATAGAACAAGGAGATGTGCAATGTCACTTTTTAGAAGAGATAAGTAGGCCACAGATTGAGTGTATAGTGACCAGCCTGGAGGAAGGCTCAGGAGGTTAGCTGGCAGGAAATGTGTGAAAGGGTTGGCTTCTTCCAGATCAAGACATATTGTCTGCATTAATGCATTGGTAGATACTCTCCACCTATGGACACCCATTCATCAAACTGCCCTAGCCAATTAAGGTTGCTCTATTTTGAAACCGATTCTTCTTTTTCAATAAAGGATACCTGGATAGACCAATTCATCCCACAGTTCATCAGTGTGTTGTTTTGGCATATCTTGAAGAAACTAATAACCACTAAAATTATACAGCTAACAAACATGTTTTGGGAATCTCTGAGAGATAAAGAGGTGGGGATGAGTGTGAAGGAGGTCATTTAGCAGATATTTGCACTAGAAATCCTAGCATTTCTTTGTTACTTACTGTGTGACATGTACTTTGCTAGACTCTCTATTCATGAAATTCCAACTTCAATGAGTAGGAACAGTTATCCCCACTATGGAGATGGGAAAACAAATAGGTGCATTAAGTAACTTGTTGAAGTTCTTGGGATTCATCAGGATCAAAGTAGGGAATGGGAATCCTAGCTAGTTTGCCTTCAGAGCTTCAGTTCTTAATCTTCAGAATCCAAGATGCAGAAGTGAGACCAGAAGATGCCGGTCTCAGTGGATAGCAGTGCAGGGAAGGAAAATAGTCATTGATGGGGTGGCTTAGGCTTACTACATTTACAAAGGGGAGTATGGCTGACTCTCCACTTTCTGACTTGATTACTAGGTAGATAGTAACACCATTCATAATTTTGAGGACACAAAATAAATTATTTATTTAGGTGGAAAATATTGGAACAAGACGATGAGTTTGGGGTTGAGACAGACTAAGCATTGAAACAATTTTGGAGCGTCCATGAGAACATACTCCTGTGGTATTAGAGTAAGATCACATCTCCTTCCTCTTGCTGTCTTTGGGTTTGTTTCATATTAGTCCATTTGTCCTTCTAAAGTGTCTGTTAATAGATTTGAGAGTCACAAACTTCCTGGGTCATTAACAGACATTAAAAAGTACCAATTGCTTTCTCTAGCTGCTCTGAAGATGCTGGTGGCCTGGAGTGGGCTATCTATCCACTCCCAGCTGTCGCTGCAGCATGTACTTTGAAGGCCTTGTCTTCTATTCTTGAGCCAAGAACAGGGCCACTCAGATCCTGTAGGCCTCAAGAGTAGGTCTCTCCAGAAAATGAGACTGTGGGGTAAGTGGATTCTGGGTCATAGAAGCAACAGTTCACCAATGACTCATGCAAGCTGAACCCCTTGTTTATTCTTATGTATGATGTGCTATGCCAAAGACACACAGCCTTGTGACTGTTGGATGCGATTCTCTCAAGTTATATGGCATTCTTGCAATGGTATTCATGAGCTATTTTGCCCCGAAGCTTCATTATGATACTTATTTTTGTTTCACTTCCCCTTTCCTCTCTATCATCGTGTTGTATTCATTTTGTGCCCTTTCCCTATCACATTGTTCAACCATATACACTCAGCCTGAATGCAAGGCCTTTAGGACACGTTGCGCAACAATGGTGGCTACAATGGGTGTTTGCTACAGGTTTGTTGATATAAAGTAATTGCAAGCAGCAGTGTTTTTGCTCTGGCTTGAGAGATGTGTGAAATCACTTGTTCTCACATGAAGATACATTTGAAAGAAGCCTAGGGTTTTTCCATACCAGGTGTTTACAATAGAATCAGAAGGGTTTGCCCTGGGATTAGATTTTAAAATTAAACTATCTTAGTGTAAGTTGAGCCCAGGATAGGAGACATTTTTACAGACACATGTGACAGTGGGTTGCAAAAATGAAAGGATTGGCAGTATAAAACTAGTATTTGTCTTGTGAAACTTCTAAAACAAAGGAAAAATAATTTTGCTTTTGTAAACCATGAAGCCTGATAGATGGTAATTATTTTCTGCTTGGCTGCAATTATGATTTCATAACATAATGTAGTATATTAATGACCGTGTTATTTTAATTGGAGAAGCAAGTATATTAAGCATATCTATGAGAGTTTAACACCAGTGATGTATCCGAATTCTTAAGTTTATGGAGAAAGCTGTACACCATTATTTTTCAACGACAGGGTGTTTAACTCTAAAGCTAAAGGCTTTGAAGAATGAACTCATCAACACTAAGAATGAACCAACTGGAAGATTTTATTTTCACAAAATATATACTAGAGTTTGGAAAGATGCGAATTTGAAGGTTTTGGTCGCAGAGGAGAGATCACTAACCTGAGGTGATCCTTGATCCTAACCATAATTCCCTTTGTTGTGAAGTTGGTCAGCATTGTTTTCTCTGTACTCAGTAGGGACAGAAGCAGCTGCGGATTGGGACATTTATAAATCTGTCTGTAGGGCAAGACTTCTGTTAGGCTCTTCAGGCCTTGTGTTCCTTTCTGAGTTTTGTGTCTCCTTTCCCCTTGTATTTAGGAACAAGGCCAGATTTCACCTTGAGAGCTAACCTGCGTGACTCGGGAATGTGCTTAATGAAAGCTTACATACTACAGTTCCTCTGTCCAGCTGGTTCAGTGGGCAATCTTTTCATGAACCTTGGTGAAAACTGCCAGTATTTGTTGAATGCCAGCGGTATCATAATTACCACATATTGTGCCTCCTTCTTGCTCCTGGGGTTCTGAGTACTCTGTGGAAAATCCTATAAGGCAAGTGTTTTGTTTTATAGAAGGCTGACCCTTTGGTAGATAATTCTGCTCAAGCATACACAGCGAGTGAATGCAGGGGTTTGAAGCATAGACACTTGCTTATTATGGAGCACGTTTTATAAATGCTCTAGTTTACTGTGATCTTTGGCTCTGAAGCGATGTTAGGAGTAATAAATAGAACTGGCGAGGTGGCTCAGTGGTTAAGAGTGATTGCTGTCCTTAAGCAGGATTGGAGTTCCATTCCCAGCACCCACATTAGGTGACAGGTTGCCATTCTAAGTAACTCCAGCCCCATCACTCTCTTCTGACCTCTCTTCACACATCTGTGTGCAACATTCACATATACACACTGACATGTACATTCACACACACACACACACACACACACACACACAAATAACAATAAAATAAAACAAGAAGGAACTGTTATTCAAGATGTACTTATAAGTACATACCCTCATTAAGTGGCATTTTTTAAGGTGGGCAAAGTTAATTCTCATGGTCAAAGTGGTAAACCCTGTTCTTTCTTGGGATTAAAGTTGTTGTCTCTGAAGCTGAATAAATATGCAAATGTAATCAATGTATTTGTTCATTTAGACTTGGGAGTTGAAAACCTGGCAATTGAGATCCTGTCAATGCATAGTTAATAGCTTCAATGTATATGCACGGGTCCCTGAGTGCATAAGGTTATGGTTTTACTTATTTGTCATGAGTGGATGCAGCATTCATATATTATCCAACCATGCTTTTCTAATGGGGATAAATGTGCCACACGGTGGACTCTCAAGATGGCAAGATACACAACTCATGCTCACTGAAGCAGGGGAAAATGTATTATCCCTCTGCCATGCTGTGACATGCATATATTCCAGTCAGGCTTCAGGAGGGTATTAAATCCAGAGAGAGATCAAATGAAAATGCAGAGACAGACCTCCGCTACAGGCTTCTCCAAAGTTTCTCTTGACTTAATGCTATTTGCATAGAGTTTAGAAAGCACAACTGTTTTCATTTTTGTTTTTTAAGAGAAATCTGCTAAAATGCTATATAAGATTTTCGATCTCCCTGCAAGGTACATTTTGTTAAATTGCCTCAGAATCCATGGGAGATTTTTAATAAATGATAACTTAAGGGAAAGAGTTTCATTCTGGTTTAATAGTAATGAAATGTAGAAAAAATTGTGGAGGTTACTTATAAATTATAAAAACAATGTAAGTTCAATATTTTATTTCCTAAAGGTCATAGCTTATATAATGTGTTGCAAATAATTGTTTTTGTCTGGCATATCGCCTTCTGTCTTTTATTTTGGTGGCATTTTAGAATCTAAAATGTATGTATCTCTGGTTAGTGAATAAATCCTGAGAACACACACAATTTCATTATTAAAACGTGCCTTCCCCCTCGAAGCATCTCCTTTGGTAAACACATTTTTAGAGAAGCTGTCATTTTCAGATCTATTCCCCTATCTCCCACCTCAGAGAAGGCTATGAACATCGGTGGAATTTGGGGTGTCAGTGTTCAGAGGTTCACAGAAATACTCTGTGATTCTCCCTCCTTGGCTAGACAGGCAGGCTGTGCCTTTTGCTTGACTTGTGTTACTGGGCCCCAAGATCAGGTATTTAGATGAAAATGGAAGTGAAAAGTGGACCCAGAATCTGGGGAGTGGTCTTCATGGAAGACTGTACAGCGTATACAATGCTTCAGCAGAATCAGTCAGAAATTGTGGGCTCAGCTCTGGCGGCAACTCTACTAGTATGACCTGAGAATTAGCGATGGCAAGGAAGCAAGGACTTTCTACTTGGACGGGAAATTTGCCAATAGCTTTAGTTTAAAGAAGAGAAACTAAGACTTTTAAAAAGACATCAGTCTCCAGTTGGTTCAACAGCCATATCATGGGTCCCTTTTCACGATATCATGGGTCACATATCATGGGCGCAGAGGTTTGTAGCTATTATATAAGCTATGACCTTTAGGAAGTAAAATATTGCACTCACATTGTTTTTATAATTTATAAGCTTTCTAGGTTATGGAGGTTCTATTAACATTTTAGGGACGTGGACTCCCTTGAGCCTGTTTTAGCATGGTTCAAGATGGTGACTGGAACTCAAGCATTTTCTAGAGGAGGATAAAAAGTAGGTAAGGCATTTGCATCCTTAAGAGACAATTTCAGAAATTGGGTTAATTTACTTTTCCTTACAACTCATTGATATATGACTTCTTCTGTGGCTGCAGATAGCTGCAGAGAAATCTGGGAAATGTCTTAATTCTAGGCGATAAGAACCAGTAGTGCTGGTTACTATTAGAAAGGAAGGAAGGATATTGCGTTGGTAACATGCTGTCTTTGTTATACCACATCTAAATAACACACTGAGCAATCTTCTTTTTAATTAATTAATTAGTTAATTAATTAATATATTTATTATTAGATTTTAAAAAATACATTTCAAATGCTATCCCGAAAGTTCCCTATACCCTCCTTCTGCCCTGCTCCCCTACCCACCCACTCCTGCTGCTTGGCCCTGGCGTTCCCCTGTACTGGGGCATATAACGTTTGCAATACCAAGGGGCCTCTCTTCCCAGTGATGGCCGACTAGGCCATCTTCTGCTACATATGCAGCTAGAGATAGAGCTCTGGGGGTACTGGTTAGTTCATATTGTTCTTATAGCAGAGAATGGCCCTCTAAATTCAATAGGACCGATTTTTGTAGATAGAAAAATAGGAATAAGGACTATTGTATTTTTATTATCCTATCCACATATATTTGTCTGTTGTGACATTACCTCCTTTCTATTTAGTTTCATTCTCCACATTTTCAATGTAGGCAAGAATCTTAGTGTAGAGATTCTATCCTTCAGCAACACTGGTGAAGCAACAGGAGAATGAGAGCCACCCGACTGTTCGCAGATCTCCAAGCAGGCTTTCTGCCATGCTATATAGCCATTAGTTCCCTGGACAGCTCACACCTCTGTTCTTAGAGACCCACTCTGGCCTGTCCCTGGAGAAATAATTATTAATTAATAAATCCTGCTGCGGGGTTCTCTACCTGGCTCAATGGTATGTTCCCAAATGAAAGACACACACAGTCTTTATATTCTAATATGCCTTAAACAGCAAAATAGTTGGGCCTCTGCCTAACCTCCACTGTTGATAGAACCTAACTCTCGCAGGTTAATCCTGAGTTATTACTTACTAATTCTATGTTCTATCTTGGTTGCTCTGGACACAGTTGGGCAGCGCTCTGTGCCGTGCTCTCCCGACTCCTTCACTTAGCCGCCATGCCTCTCTATCCTCCACTATTCTCAAGCATGGTGTCTCTCCTCTCCCCACACTCTCTGGGCAAATATTTTTTTGGGGAAGTCATAATTAGCATCATAATACAAGCAGCTACACTTCCCTCTGGCATCTAAAAGCATTTCTGCCCATGCAGATGGCCTTGTCTCAAATTTTACTAAAGAATGAAGTCAAATTGAAAAGAACAGTTTGTGGCCAATCCAGCTACATGTATTGTCTTGTCTTTGTTTCCATGGATGGAGAACACTGTTTCTTTAGCAACTCAGCTCCACTCTCTTGTGATAGACAGGATTACTGGTCACTTTGTGCCTCTTCAGTGGCTTTACCCCTGCAGTTAGGAGGCCTTTCTGAGGTTTCACATTTGCCTCTGTGGAATTATTGCTGTTAGGATGCAGAGGTATGTTAAAGGCTCCCACGAAACAACGTACTTCCTGCTTTTGCTTAGCTTCTGTTCCTTTTGAAAGAGGGCTATATCATTTGCATTCCTGGTCTTAAGTCTGCGCTTAAGTCTCTCTGCTGCAGAAACCCTTGTTAAGCTATCTAGTGGCTGGCATCTTGCCAAATCCAGCAGATATTAGTATTGATCTTACAGGATATGCTAGGAGTGAGAAACTGGCCACTCCTTCCCACCTCCTAAATGCTCATTTTTCACTTGGCATCTGTAACTCATGTATGTACGCCATGCTTCTTTTCCTTCCAGATAGTGTTAGATTCCCCATTCTTCTCTGGTATGCATTCTTAGTTATGACTTAGGGATTTTCGACGGGGGGTCCTGTAGGGTATAGCCTCATGGTTATTGTCTCACTTTTGTTTACTCTCTTCACACGGGTGATTTTGTTAGGTTCCCTGGATTTACCTCTCTTGTGTTTCTAGGTAGTTCTAGACAATTCTAGACCTTCCCTTTCATCAGCTCCAGACATACATGTTGAACCCCATTAGCATGCTATGGGGTTTTTAATTTGGCACAGGAAAACAGATTTCTTGGGTTGCCCGTACTAGGCATCTCTTCCTACCATTCCAGCAAACAACACCACCATTCACATAGAGACTCACGGCAAAAGCTCGAAGTCACGGGGGCCTCTGCAGCTCCTAAACTTCCTGCTAATACGTCAGACCCTCATCATTTCCAGTCCACAGACATGAGCAGAATCAGTTAACCTCAGCATGATTATCATTACGAGGCTAGTTTGAGGCTTCCCTCAGACTTCCAGCCCATCACTGCTTCTGATCTTTCCTATCCCTGCTTCCTCATTTGTGTAAGGCTCACAGTCCTCTCTCCTCTGGGCCTTTGTTCAGTGAGCCTCCTGTCAGTCAGACCTATTCCTGCTATGCTCTTGACTTTTCCCTCAATCCCCTTGTCCAGGCTCATTATTCCTCATAACACTTATTAGCATATAAAGTTCATGCCTGCTTTGGTTTTATTATTGTCTTATTCCTTTACAGAGTAACTTCCACAAAGCTGGAGACTTTATCTTGCTTGTCTTTGGTCCTCTGTGCCTAGACACTAATGCATAGGACACGAATATGTGAAAGTATGAGTCTGGGATCTTAAGGCAGTTGCTACAGTCTATAATTTATGCCTAAAAGCCTTATCTGATCCAATTCTACCTCCCAAATAACTGATACAGAGACCTATTATGTTTATTAGCAAGCCGTAAGCCTCTGAGGCTGTTAGTACTAGACTAATGCCCTGCTACTTGCTTGTGGTCCATGTGTGTCTTCATGCCTGCTCTCTCATCTTGACCTCATAGCAAATCCTCTGGTCTCTTCACCTAGTCTCTGCCTCATGGACACCTGCTTTCTTCTCTCTCTAGCTTCTCTCTACCTGATTAGGATCAAAAGTCCAGCCTTCCTTTTTCCCTTGCTCAGTCATAGGCTGAATCAGCTCTTTATTGGCCAATCAGAGATGAGACTCTTTTTTTACATATAACATTGAGACTGGACATGCTTGACCATGCCACTGCCTAAACTGCACGTCTGGGCATAGAAATCAGCACCAGAATATATAGTGCACAAGATCAACCCCGGACAGATTTCAGTTAGTTACTTAAAGAAAAAAATGAGTTTTATTTTTCCTTTTACTTTATAAGGGCTGGGTGATTTCAGTCTTTAGCCTGTTTTCCTCTTCCTCTTCTTCCTCCTCCTCTTACCTCTCCTCCTCCTCTTCCTCCTCCTTCTTTTACCCCTTCTCCTTTTTCTCCTCCTTCTCCTCCTCCTTCTCTTCTTCTTCTTCTTCTTCTTCTTCTTCTTCTTCTTCTTCTTCTTCTTCTTCTTCTTCTTCTTCTTCTTCTTCTTCTTCTTCTTCTTCTTCTTCTTCTTCTTCTTTTCCTCCTCCTCCTCCTCCTCCTCCTTCTCCTCCTCCTCCTCCTATTCCTCCTCCTCTTCCTCCTCCTCCTATTCCTCCTCCTCCTCCTCCTCAGAACATTTCAGTATGTAGCAGGAAGAAGAACAGAAGGAGTTAAGCAAAGGTCAGTTTGACATACACTCTGTAAGGTTTGCATACCAAAATGGGCAAAAACAGCTCCATCAGCTGCTTTAGCAAAGGACACACTTCAGATGCGGGGGGGAAAAAGGGGAGCTCACCCTCTCAATAGGGCACCTCTGCATTTACTTCCTCCCCCTCCTTCCTTCTCTCCTCCCCCTGCCTCCTCCTCTCCCTCACCTCCCCACTCTCTCTTTCTTTGCTTCATTCTTTCATGTTTTCTGATGGCAACTACTCTTGGCAGGCCAGGGAGCTCACCTAGACAAATTTCTGTAAAATAATGGAGTATTCTCCAAAGCATAAATCTACTGTTTCAGTCTCCAGACTAGAGTTTCTCTTTTTCCTAGGTCTTTGGTCACGATCACTGTTAAAATAAGCAGTTCTTCTAATCATGGATCAACACCCAGTTTTATATTGGACTTTTATCTCAGTCCCCAAAGACTGGAGAGGGGCGAAAGGCTCAAAGGTAGTGTGTTGTACTTTAAGTTGCTCTTTATGGCTAATAGCAGGGTGATTTCTCACTGGACTAAATTCTTTTTGTCGTTTGTATTTATAATAATAGTAAGATCTGTAAACATTCTGGAGTTTTGGGGATAAAAGAAATATTATTCTTAACTTGCACGGCACTCACCACTTGGGCATTGTCTATTTTTTTCTTACAAAAGCACTTAAATAGATTAGCTGCCCCATAGAGCTTTGAAGAAATGAAAAATGCTATTGGAAAAGGTGCTGGTGATCACAACAATACACTAGCAATTGCCATTTAGCTTATCCCTTTGTAATCCTCTGTTCCACCTCACTGAAGCTGGTAATGCAAAAACCAAACCAAGAACCTGAAACACCCAGCACTGAGACAGCCCAGCCTGTATCACACTGCTATCCAGTGCCTGCCTCCTGGGGGTGGAAACCATTGGGGGGTTGGGGGTAGGGGATGGGAGTGGACTCCCTGACCCTTCCTAACTTTCAGAGACAGACAATTCAGAGAAGACATTGGTTGCAGAGCATGCAGCCATTTGCTGTTTGAAGTTGTCACAAGTAGCAAGTGTCCTTCATTGTGTTCCTTGATGAGTGGTCTCTAGCTTGCACAGAGAACAGCATGAGACTGTAAGCTTTTATGATATGCAGAATTCACTGGGGTTCTTGTCTGGCTACAGGAGGTGGCCTCTTCAGGTTCCATATCCCCAATGTAGTGAGTCACACCTAAGGTCACCCCCATTGATTCTTAGGCACCTCCCTTATCCCAGGTCTCTGTCATATCCTGGAGATGGCTCCAACCTCCTCAGCCCCATCTATTGCAGATTTCCATTTATTTTCATGGCTGTCTAAACATCTCCTCTGTCCTTCCACATACCTGATCCCGAATCTTCCATTCCTCTCACTACCCCCCCCCTCAGTTCCCTCCCATCTTCTGCCTCTTGTGACTATTTTAAGCCTCCTTCTTCTAAGTGAGATTCAAGTGTCCTGGCTTGGATTCAAGCGGGCCTGGGGGATTCATGCCTGTCATCCCCTCCTGCAGGACATCCAGGAAAAGAAGTGAAAATTCTACCTAGTCTGGGCTCTTGCAATTAGGGCCTACCTCAAGATGAACAAAAA
This sequence comes from Mus musculus, assembly GCF_000001635.26. Taxonomy (NCBI): domain Eukaryota; kingdom Metazoa; phylum Chordata; class Mammalia; order Rodentia; family Muridae; genus Mus; species Mus musculus. The sequence continues at coordinate 24,423 of NW_019168504.1, read as the reverse complement.
AACATAATATAGCTACCCCCTATTCTTTTCCAATGGAGAAAAATGCATTACTTCACCCAAGGAGTCAGTTTCATTGTAATAAGGTCCCCAGTGATGAATCTGGACATGTACAATACATCGTATACTTTACTGGTCTAACGGATAGTATTTAAAATGTTCTTATCACAAAGATGAGAAACATTTGAAGTGACAGATAATCATTACCCCGATTTGACCATTGCATAATGTGCATGGTATTTTTTCCCTATGAAAACATTGATTATGTCCCTCAAATATACAATACACTTATTATTTCAATTAAAAATATAAGGACCCCCTCCCAAAGCTCCCATCAATGGTAGACACCTTACAATAGCAAATGGTGCCCTTTGTGCAGCAAGAAAGAACAGTCCTGAATTACCCGGTTTATTCAGCTTCACTTGTATAGGGAAGACTGACTGCAAGTGTCTTGAGGTGTTGCATTTCTGACTTGTTCCCTCCCCGTGTCTGGAGGTAGGGAAGTGTGGTCTTCCTTCTCTACCTCCTGTCCTTGTTTGACAATGTAAACCTCTCAACTTCATATTTAGCTGCCCTCTCATATGTATTAGTTTATCTTTGGGGGGGAAAGTGATCAATATTTGTCAACAAGTCATTGCTTTTGAGGGCTTGGTTCAGAAGAGTGAAAAAATACCTAGGGAGATTCTTAGCGTCTACCAGAGCCTGAGCCAAGCTGCAAACCTCCTAGGTCCGCAGAAGAGCTACGATGAGTAACAGTGCACAAACCGAGTGCGCAAATGGGAAGGACACTGAGGAGGCTTCCCTAAGGCATGCTGCTTTATTTCTTCAGTGAGACAGCCAACGCGGAGACAGACCGCTAGGGCAGGCCTTCAAAGGGGGCATTTATCTGAGGAAAGTGGCTCAGCGGGATTCACAACAAAGGACTTCTCAAGATCAGCAGTCTTTGCTGACATTGGAGTCGGTTGGGGGGATTGAAAAATATGATTAAAATAAAACCAGGAGACAATGGCAGTAGTGGAGTGAGATCCCTTCGGGCCCTGTGGGAGGGGAGGAACGACTCAGCAGTTTTCTGGGGATGGAGCAAGGAAGCCTTGCAGCTGCTCACTTGCAGGGGTCTTTCTACTTCCTTCCTTCCTTCCTTCCTTCCTTCCTTCCTTCCTTCCTTCCTTCCTTCCTTCCTTCCTCCCTCCCTCCCTCCCTCCCTCCCTCCCTCCCTCCCTCCCTCCCTCCCTCCTTCCTTCCTTCCTTCCTTCCTTCCTTCCTTCCTTCCTTCTTTCCTCCCTCTCTCCTCCCCTCCCTCCTCCTCTCCCTCCTCCCTCCCTCCCTTCTCTTTCTCTCTCTCTTTTTCTTTTCATTTTTGAAAAGAGTCAAGGGGTTCCTCAGAGATGTCAGTAAACATGTAAATCCAAAGCTACGAGATGTAGCAAATTATATTGCTAAGAAGGTTTTAAGTAGTTATATCAATCAGTCATTGTTTTGTACTCTATTAGCTGAAATGTTTTTCAGGTCCCCTATTCAGTTAATATGTTTGCATATATAGATGCAGGTACTGACTCTGTGTAGACAGAGGGATATGGAGCACCCTCCTTTAAGATTAACTTCCACTATTCTTAGCATGCCTGTACGACCATAGTCCCCCACTAACAGCGAAAGATGAACTTAAGGTGTTATTTGAAGGATATTTGGAGAATGAAAACCAAAACAGGAGCCTGTCAAGATAAAGTGTGTCAGATAGGAATGCAGGAGAAGGCAGACTGCCCATAAGAAATTCAGGGCCCCAGCATATGGTCACACATATTGTGACCTATACAGCTCCAGGGGGTGGCATTTACATGACCTTCATGAATGTCACTCCAAAAATTATGAAGTATGGCAGCCACTAGTACTGTTAATAGTCCCAGTATAGGACTCAAAAATCTTTCAGTCTTATTCATTTGTGCTAAGAGTTTTAATTCTCTAATTAGTCTAGAGCCATGTAAAGTAGGCCCTGAAACATTCTTTATATATCCTACTATTTGTTTGTGATATGAATCTGACAGAGCTAAAAGACACTTTTTGTCTTTTAAATGGAAGAATGTGTTAAGACACCGCTTAGAACTTATCTGCTGTGATCACAGCTGCGAACTGGTACTCAGAATCATGCACAAGTTCAAATGGCATTGCATGGTAAGATCTTTTTCAGTGTTGTTCACTGTGGTATGCACCTTGGGAGGAAGGCTTTGTAGCCCATACCTGAGTTTGACTCCATCTTTGTTCACCAATCAGTTTTTTACTCTTCTTCCTCTTCCCCATCCATTCATGCTTCAGAGTCCTTATGGAGATTATGTGACGTTCCCTACAGAATGAGCATCTGTAGCTAAGAATCACGAAGAGTCAGCATCCAGCCAGAGCACAGGTAAATGGGAGGGACTGTGTTCTAGACTAGTGCTCGCAAGTCCAAACTAAGATCTTAATTTTACTGGTAAATGCTGCGATTAGTCAAGTGAAAATGCTAGAGGAAGGATGGGCTGTCCACACTGGATACAACGGGGATTTAGTACATGTCTTCTGCTGTGGTTCACATTCTTGGGGAAAGTCCTAATTGGAGGTCTTTAGCTGAGAAGAGAGAAAGTCCTTAAGTAGTTGGTGTAAGATGGAATCTCAGAGTCACTTTGATTTGCATTTCCCTGAGTGGGGTAACCCAGACTCAGAAAGGCAAACAAAGTATGTACTCACTTATAAGTAAATATCAGTCACAAAGCACAGAATAAGCATCCTATATTCTACAGATCCAAAAAAGTAACAAGGAGAGCCCAAGGAGGGACACTGGAATCTCACTGATAAGGGAACTAGATTAGACATCAGTGGTAGCTGGATGGAGGGGACTAGATGGGGGAGGAGGCTGGGGTGGGAACAGGAGGGATCATGTGGGGAGAGGATGGAGGGAAAGAATACTAGGAATGAAAACTAGAATTTTCTAGTTTTTTCTCTGGGATGAGTTAGACACCTAGGACAATGGAAACTCCCAGGGACCTATGAGGGTGACCCTATTTACCCTTATAGTTACCCTATGACCCTAGACCCTAGCAGTGGGGGACATGGAGCTTGAACTGTCCATCTCCTGTAACCAGGCAAGATTTCCAGCAGAGGGACAGGGACACTAACCCAGCCACAAAATCTTAAATGCACAATTTGTCCTGCCTACAAAATGTGCTGGGATAAAAGGTGGAGCAGAAATTAAGGTAATGACCAACTAATGACTGGACCAGCCTAAGACCCATACCATGAGAGGGAACACACCCCTGACACCATTAATGATATCCTGCTCTACATGCAGACAGGAGCCAAGAATAACTGTCATCATAGAGGTTTCACCTCGCAACTGATGACTGATGGAAACAGAAGCAGAGACTCACAGCCAAACATTAAGTGGAGCTTGGGGAATCCTGTGGAAGAAGGGAAGAAGGACTGAAGGAGCCAGAAGGGCCAAGGACATCATCAGAAAACCTACAGAATCAACTAACCTGGGCACAAAGGAGTTCAGAGAGACTGAACTGGCAACCAGAGAGCATGCATGGGATGGACCTAGGCCCTCCACACATATGTAACCGTCTTGCAGCTTGGTTTTCATGTAAGACTCCTAAAGTGGGAGCAGGGGCTGTCTCTGACTGTGTTGCCTACATTTGGGTCCCTTTCCCTTAACCAGGCTGCCTTGTTTATCCTCAATAGGAGATGAGTCTCGCCTTACTGCAACTTGATATGCCAGAGCTGTTGGTATCTATGGGAGTCCTCCTTTTCAGAGTAGAGGAGGAGAGGTGGCAGGTAGGGAGGGGAGGGGAGAGGGAGGGACTTGGAGGAGAGGAGGGAGAGAAATCTGCAATGGAGATGTAAAGTAAATAAATATGGCAGTTAATTAAAAAGGAAAGCAACTCTGTAACTTAAGACACCCAAATGGTGCACTTGGTTGATGCCAGGATACTGAATTGCTTTTCTCCCTTCAGAAGCCCAGACCTTGGGTATATTTTCCTCTTTCCTTTTCTCTTAGACCCTGTGCTTTAAAGATCTTCATCAGCAGTGTCCAGTACTACACTGGCTCCTCTCCTCAAAAGCCCATGCCTTTACTGTATTTACTCCTTTTGTAAGCATTTTCCTACCTGTTTTCTAATAAAATCCCAGCTTGGCTTCATACTGATTAGTCCTGAAATTCTTTTCTGAACTGAAGCCACGGATCTCAGTTTGTCTCCGTCAAGATCCCTAAATGACTAAAGGAATCCCACAAAGTTGAGGGTGGCAGTGTGGGGCTGTGACTTTGTCCCCTTGCTGATGACAGACCCTCTGAGATACAAAAGAATAGAATAGATTGCTTTGAAAGGAATGTGAGTGTTTGTTGGGACAGCTGTTAAAACCTCTGTCTTCTTATTTCACTTCTTAGTGGCTGGGTGAGTTGGGGCCTTGCCAGTAAGTCTCTTCTCTGATCCTCAACGCATGCAGAGATGGTACTTTCCTTTGCACAGTAACCTGGAAAATACCATGTGGCTTGTCTTGCTTAGTGAAACATTCGGGGGGAGACAGGGGCAATTAAGGGTCTGGCTTTTTGGAGGTACCTTGAATATTTGATTTATTAGCTCTTGTTTCCCTTATGTATTGACTATTTTAAACATGAATACATATGGAGCTATGGGCAGGTTTGTGATGGCAAATGCAGATGCAAATCTTGTGTTTGCAAGCCACTGAGATCTGGAGAACTGCTTGGTTCTGCAGTATAACTTGCCCCTACACAAGCTCTGATGGCTTTACACAGTGCTGACTCAGAGACTCTATGAAAGCCACGCCTCATAGTCTGGAGATGGTGATTATATAGTTCACCCGGTAGACATGAACCTTCTGAATGTTTTGTGTGTGTGTGTGTGTGTGTGTGTATGGATGTGAGTGCACGTGTGTGCACACATGTAGAAGACAACCACAGATTACATTCTTTTGATCCTATTGTACCTTGTTTTGGTTTTTAAAACATTGTTTCTCACTACTCTAGAACTCACCAAATAGGGTAGAATGGGTGGTCCGTCTCTTCCTCCTCAGCCATTGCATTGCAAGTATACACAGTCACACCCAGCTTTCCTCTGATACTGGTTACATTAGAAAATATAGGTGTCACCCAGTAACTAACTGTCCTATTCTAACATTGGTAATTAATAAAGATGCTACTCATTAAAATATCAGTTGTATTTTTTGAAAGTTAAACATGAGATCCTTAACAAATGAATTGTCCGAAGTCAAGTTTGATGGTATTGAACCAGACTGGAGTAAAATGTGTTTTGATTTCCTCAATCCTATCTATCCTTTAAGAACCCGGAATGAAATTTGATCTGTCTAAGGTCAGAAGACTGTAAAAATTACTGGCTAATTTTCTCAGGAGAAAATAGAAGAGAATTAGGATCCACATAAAACAATTCATTCCTGTAGCATGGCACCAAGCTAGTAACAGATATGAAATTATTATTGATCCTTACACATTATTTATGGTGTTGATAGATGGTGACATACATGAAATACAAGGCTGATTGCTGCATTTTGGACTCCTGAGCCAACTAAGACAGACAGAGTCTCATAGAGAAGCCTATGAGAGCCAGGAAGGTGACATCACCTATGGAAGGCAACACTGAGAAAGAAATAAGGGCTTAAGAAAACAAGGTATTGCTTTGTGGATGGCATATTTATACTTCAAATACTTTAAACTGTGAACCAATGGCTGGTCAAATAATATGAATATACAAAATCATAGATTCATAGCCAGTATCTCTACTGAAATAAATTTGATTACGGAAATACACAAAATAATGAGAAATTAATATGCTTTCAAAACCAAACCAAAAGCATGAAAAATGAAGCCAGAAGTCAATTTATCAAAAATTAAATTCTGTGTCTTGTAAGATATCTTAAATTCTTATATTTACAGATAATGCCCACTTTGGTATGTTTTAGAGTAATTTGTTCATAAATTTTAATGTTCACATTATTCTCGCTTATGCTCCCTGGTAGGCAAGAGATACATAGAGGGCTAGATTAATTTTACTTTCACCAGGATATGAAGTTTTGTCACTTGCGAGGAATAGCACTAGCTTGTTTATTCAGTAGCTTCAGTAACTCATATGGTATGCCTCTTCTGAAGAGCATTTTCTTTGCATAAGTTTTATTTCGTGCATCTAGCTCATGCTTCCATCCTGTATTGTTTCAGAGGTAAGGAAAGTGAACTTCACAAATACAAAGAGAGGGTGGAAGGTCACTGGATGGTTTGAATAAAAATGGCCCCCGTATGTTCACAGGGAGCAGCACTACTAGGAGATGTAGCCTTGTAGGAATATGTGTGGACTAGAGGAAGTGGATCACCAGAGGGTGGGATTTGAGGCTTCAGAAGCTCAATCCAGGCCTAGAGAGTCACAGTCTACTCCTGCTGCCTGCTGATCCTGATGGATAACTCTCAGTTCTCTCTCCAACACCATGTTTTCCTACATGCCACCATGTTTCCCATCATGATGATAATGCATTGAACGTCTGAACTGTAGACCACCCTTAAATAAATGCTGTCTTTTTAATGAGTTGCTATGGTCATAGTGGCTCTTCACAGCAATAGGAACTCTAACTCAGACAAGCACCATGGTTAACTGTGGCAGAGTGGCTTCTGTGAACCATCTCTGAAGTATGCAGCCTACTTCAGTTTCTTGGTATTTATCCACATTATTTTCCTGGATCAATCATGGCCATGGAAGTGAAAATAATAGACCCAATCGCCTCTGTTCAATTTTCCCATCATTTGGCTCTGTCTAATGGATATGTCTTATCACTCTTACCTTTGAGTAAAAGTATCTGTGGTAGGTATTGACAGTGGTTCTAATGGACTTCTCTCAGAAGCTCAGACCCCCGCCTACTAGAGAGAGCAGAATTAGTCCCTTCCAACAGAAGGCTATAGAGTCCAGTATGGCAGCCCAGGATGCATATTGCTATAAAGATTTGCTTAAATAAAACCCCCATCCAGTAATTGTTTTTCATTATTAAACTTACCCTTCTGCTTTGTCATGTGACAAGAGAGTCACTTGTTGCCCCAGTGGATGTGCATAAAGGTGACAATTTGTTTTAAGCAGTATTGTCTTTTGAAAAGTTGTCTTTCAATTAGTTGATTGTTGAATTGCATTTTATTTCTTTATTTACAAAAAACTCATTTGAAGACTGAAACCTGAGGGTACTTAACGAGATAATGAAGATTAAAAATACCTTAATCTACCAAAATATAAAACCTCTATTTGTTTTGTTTTGTTTTTTGGTTTTTCGAGACAGGGTTTCTCAGTGTAGCCCTGGCTGTCCTGGAACTCACTCTGTAGACCAGGCTGGCCCCGAACTCCAAAATCTGCCTGCCTCTGCTTCCCAAGTGCTGGGATTAAAGGCGCGAGCCATCACTGCCTGGCAGAAAACCTCTATTAACGGTTCAAATAACATCTTAGTTTGAAACTGGCATGATGACAATTAAAATGTCAAGGCTTCAGGCTCATGTTCAGGAGGCTGTTTCTTAGGTAGTACAGTGGCTCTATTTTGGAAAGCTGTGGAATTTCATGCAGGTGGGGGCTCGCTGGCAGAAATATATTATTAGGAGCTGGTCTTTGAAAGGAAGAGCCAGGCCTTGCTCTCTGTTAATTGGTGTTCTGTGATGTGAAAAACACCCCCATAACACTTCTACCACACACATGCCACTTCCCTTGTCACAGTGGAGGTAAATCCCCTGAAACTGTGAACTAAAATACAGCCTTCTCCCTTAAGCTGTTTCAGGCAAGTATTTTGTCTCAATGATTCAAACGTAACTAATGCAGATGCGTTCTGTGAATGGACCTAGAATGATAAAAATAAAAGCCCCTTTTCACGAGTCAGGAAGCATCCATGTGTCTGATACCGTGGAAATGGCCACGACTCACACCAGTTCTCACACGCTCCTTATGTAGCTGGTGTGAAAAGTGAGGATCTAACCTTGGTCATTTGTAGACACTGGATATAGTTTCATAAATACGTTTACTTACGTATTTCTTTTAAGAATTGTTTCTCGAGCCCAGGGCTTCCTGGCCAGTGGAGTTGCCTGACACCTGCAAGGGCCCACACGGGATTCCCCACGGGATCCTAAGACCTCTGGTGAGTGGAACACAGCGCCGGCCCCAATCCAATCGCGCGGAACCTGAGACTGCGGTACATAGGGAAGCAGACTGCCCGGGCCTGACCCGGGACAAAAGCCCCTTCCGCTCCACTCGAGCCCAGGGCTTCCTGGCCAGCGGAGTTGCCTGACACCCGCAAGGGCCCACACAGGATTCCCCACGGGATCCTAAGACCTCTGGTGAGTGGAACACAACTTCTGCCAGGAGTCCGGTTCGAACACCAGATATCTGGGTACCTTCCCTGCAAGAAGAGAGCTTTCCTGCAGAGAATACTCTACCCACTGAAACCAAGGAGAGTGCTACCCTCCCAGGTCTGCTTATAGAGGCTAACAGAGTCACCTGAAGTACAAGCTCTTAACAGAGACAACTATAACAGCTAGCTTCAGAGATTACCAGATGGCGAAAGGCAAACGTAAGAATCCTACTAACAGAAATCAAGACCACTCACCATCGTCAGAACGCAGCACTCCCACCCCACCTAGTCCTGGGCACCCCAACACAACGGAAAATCTAGACCCAGATTTAAAAACATTTTTCATGATGATGATAGAGGACATCAAGAAGGACTTTCATAAGTCACTTAAAGAATTACAGGAGAGCACTGCTAAAGAGTTACAGGCCCTTAAAGAAAAGCAGGAAAACACAGCCAAACAGGTAGAAGTCCTTAAAGAAAAACAGGAAAACACATCCAAACAGGTAATGGAAATGAACAAAACCATACTAGAACTAAAAAGGGAAGTAGACACAGTAAAGAAAACCCAAAGCGAGGCAATGCTGGAGATAGAAACCCTAGGAAAGAGATCTGGAACCATAGATGCGAGCATCAGCAACAGAATACAAGAAATGGAAGAGAGAATCTCAGGTGCAGAAGATTCCATAGAGAACATCGACACAACAGTCAAAGAAAATACAAAATGCAAAAGGATCCTAACTCAAAACATCCAGGAAATCCAGGACACAATGAGAAGACCAAACCTACGGATAATAGGAATTGATGAGAATGAAGATTTTCAACTTAAAGGGCCAGCTAATATCTTCAACAAAATAATTGAAGAAAACTTCCCAAACATAAAGAAAGAGATGCCCATGATCATACAAGAAGCCTACAGAACTCCAAATAGACTGGACCAGAAAAGAAATTCCTCCCGACACAAAATAATCAGAACAACAAATGCACTAAATAAAGATAGAATATTAAAAGCAGTAAGGGAGAAAGGTCAAGTAACATATAAAGGAAGGCCTATCAGAATTACACCAGACTTTTCACCAGAGACTATGAAAGCCAGAAGAGCCTGGACAGATGTTATACAGACACTAAGAGAACACAAATGCCAGCCCAGGCTACTATACCCGGCCAAACTCTCAATTACCATAGATGGAGAAACCAAAGTATTCCACGACAAAACCAAATTCACACAATATCTTTCCACGAATCCAGCCCTTCAAAGGATAATAACAGAAAAGAAGCAATACAAGGACGGAAATCACGCCCTAGAACAAACAAGAAAGTAATCCCTCAACAAACCAAAAAGAAGACAGCCACAAGAACAGAATGCCAACTCTAACAACAAAAATAAAAGGAAGCAACAATAACTTTTCCTTAATATCTCTTAATATTAATGGACTCAATTCCCCAATAAAAAGACATAGACTAACAGACTGGCTACACAAACAGGACCCAACATTCTGCTGCTTACAGGAAACCCATCTCAGGGAAAAAGACAGACACTACCTCAGAGTGAAAGGCTGGAAAACAATTTTCCAAGCAAATGGTCTGAAGAAACAAGCTGGAGTAGCCATTCTAATATCGGATAAAATCGACTTCCAACCCAAAGTTATCAAAAAGGACAAGGAGGGACACTTCATACTCATCAAAGGTAAAATCCTCCAAGAGGAACTCTCAATTCTGAATATCTATGCTCCAAATGCAAGGGCAGCCACATTCATTAAAGACATTTTAGTAAAGCTCAAAGCACACATTGCACCTCACACAATAATAGTGGGAGACTTCAACACACCACTTTCATCAAGGGACAGAACGTGGAAACAGAAACTAAACAGGGACACAGTGAAACTAACAGAAGTTATGAAACAAATGGACCTAACAGATATCTACAGAACATTTTATCCTAAAACAAAAGGATATACCTTCTTCTCAGCACCTCACGGGACCTTCTCCAAAATTGACCATATAATTGGTCACAAAACAGGCCTCAACAGATACAAAAATATTGAAATTGTCCCATGTATCCTATCAGACCACCATGGCCTAAGACTGATCTTCAATAACAACATAAATAATGGAAAGCCAACATTCACGTGGAAACTGAACAACACTCTTCTCAATGATACCTTGGTCAAGGAAGGAATAGAGAAAGAAATTAAAGACTTTTTAGAGTTTAATGAAAATGAAGCCACAACATACCCAAACCTTTGGGACACAATGAAAGCATTTCTAAGAGGGAAACTCATAGCTCTGAGTGCCTCCAAGAAGAAACGGGAGAGAGCACATACTAGCAGCTTGACAACACATCTAAAAGCCCTAGAAAAAAAGGAAGCAAATTCACCCAAGAGGAGTAGACGGCAGGAAATAATCAAACTCAGGGGTGAAATCAACCAAGTGGAAACAAGAAGAACTATTCAAAGAATTAACCAAACGAGGAGTTGGTTCTTTGAGAAAATCAACAAGATAGATAAACCCTTAGCTAGACTTACTAAAGGGCACAGGGACAAAATCCTAATTAACAAAATCAGAAATGAAAAGGGAGACATAACAACAGATCCTGAAGAAATCCAAAACACCATCAGATCCTTCTACAAAAGGTTATACTCAACAAAACTGGAAAACCTGTACGAAATGGACAAATTTCTGGACAGATACCAGGTACCAAAGTTGAGTCAGGATCAAGTTGACCATCTAAACAGTCCCATATCACCTAAAGAAATAGAAGCAGTTATTAATAGTCTCCCAGCCAAAAAAAGCCCAGGACCAGACGGGTTTAGTGCAGAGTTCTATCAGACCTTCAAAGAAGATCTAATTCCAGTTCTGCACAAACTATTTCACTAAATAGAAGTAGAAGGTACTCTACCCAACTCATTTTATGAAGCCACTATTACTCTGATACCTAAACCACAGAAAGACCCAACAAAGATAGAGAACTTCAGACCAATTTCTCTTATGAATATTGATGCAAAAATCCTCAATAAAATTCTTGCTAACCGAATCCAAGAACATATTAAAGCAATCATCCATCCTGACCAAGTAGGTTTTATTCCAAGAATGCAGGGATGGTTTAATATACGAAAATCCATCAATGTAATCCATTATATAAACAAACTCAAAGACAAAAACCACATGATCATTTCGTTAGATGCAGAAAAAGCATTTGACAAAATCCAACACCCATTCATGATCAACGTCTTGGAAAGATCAGGAATTCAAGGCCCATACCTAAACATGATAAAAGCAATCTACAGCAAACCAGTAGCCAACATCAAAGTAAATGGAGAGAAGCTGGAAGCAATCCCACTAAAATCAGGGACTAGAAAAGGCTGCCCACTTTCTCCCTACCTTTTCAACATAGTACTTGAAGTATTAGCCAGAGCAATTCGACAACAAAAGGAGATCAAGGGGATACAAGTTGGAAAAGAGGAAGTCAAAATATCACTTTTTGCAGATGATATGATAGTACATATAAGTGACCCTAAAAATTCTACCAGAGAACTCCTAAACCTGATAAGCAGCTTCGGTGAAGTAGCTGGATATAAAATTAACTCAAACAAGTCAATGGCCTTTCTCTATACAAAGAATAAACAGGCTGAGAAAGAAATTAGGGAAACAACACTTTTCTCAATAGTCACAAATAGTATAAAATATCTTGGCGTAACGCTAACTAAGTAGGTGAAAGATCTGTATGATAAAAACTTCAAATCTATGAAGAAAGAAATTAAAGAAGATCTCAGAAGATGGAAAGATCTCCCATGCTCATGGATTGGCAGGATCAACATTGTAAAAATGGCTATCTTGCCAAAAGCAATCTACAGATTCAATGCAATCCCCATCAAAATTCCAACTCAATTCTTCAACGAATTAGAAGGAGCAATTTGCAAATTCATCTGGAATAACAAAAAACCTAGGATAGCAAAAAGTCTTCTCAAGGATAAAAGAACCTCTGGTGGAATCACCATGCCTGACCTAAAGCTTTACTACAGAGCAATTGTGATAAAAACTGCATGGTACTGGTATAGAGACAGACAAGTAGACCAATGGAATAGAATTGAAGACCCAGAAATGAACCCACACACCTATGGTCACTTGATCTTCGACAAGGGAGCTAAAACCATCCAGTGGAAGAAAGACAGCATTTTCAACAATTGGTGCTGGCACAACTGGTTGTTATCATGTAGAAGAATGCGAATCGATCCATACTTATCTCCTTGTACTAAGGTCAAATCTAAGTGGATCAAGGAACTTCACATAAAACCAGAGACACTGAAACTTATAGAGGAGAAAGTGGGGAAAAGCCTTGAAGATATGGGCACAGGGGAAAAATTCCTGAACAGAACAGCAATGGCATGTGCTGTAAGATCGAGAATTGACAAATGGGACCTAACGAAACTCCAAAGTTTCTGCAAGGCAAAAGACACAGTCAATAAGACAAAAAGACCACCAACAGATTGGGAAAGGATATTTACCTATCCTAAATCAGATAGGGGGCTAATTTCCAACATATATAAAGAACTCAAGAAGGTGGACTTCAGAAAATCGAACAACCCCATTAAAAAATGGGGCTCAGAACTGAACAAAGAATTCTCACCTCAGGAATACCGAATGGCAGAGGAGCACCTGAAAAAATGTTCAACATCCTTAATCATCAGGGAAATGCAAATCAAAATAACCCTGAGATTCCACCTCACACCAGTCAGAATGGCTAAGATCAAAAATTCAGGTGACAGCAGATGCTGGCGTGGATGTGGAGAAAGAGGAACACTCCTCCATTGTTGGTGGCATTGCAGGCTTGTACAACCACTCTGGAAATCAGTCTGGCGGTTCCTCAGAAAATTGGACATAGTACTACCGGAGGATCCAGCAATACCTCTCCTGGGCATTTATCCAGAAGATGCCCCAACTGGTAAGAAGGACACATGTTCCACTATGTTCATAGCAGCCTTATTTATAATAGCCAGAAGCTGGAAAGAACCCAGATGCCCCTCAACAGAGGAATGGATACAGAAAATGTGGTACATCTACACAATGGAGTACTACTCAGCTATTAAAAAGAATGAATTTATGAAATTCCTAGCCAAATGGATGGACCTGGAGGGCATCATCCTGAGTGAGGTAACACATTCACAAAGGCACTCACACAATATGTACTCACTGATAAGTGGATATTAGCCCCAAACCTAGGATTCCCAAGATATAAGGTACAATTTGCTAAACACATGAAACTCAAGAAGAATGAAGACTGAAGTGTGGACACTATGCCCCTCCTTAGAATTGGGAACAAAACACCCCTGGAAGGAGTTACAGAGACAAAGTTTGGAGCTGAGATGAAAGGATGGACCATGTAGACACTGCCATATCCAGGGATCCACCCCATAATCAGCATCCAAACGCTGACACCATTGCATACCCTAGCAAGATTTTATTGAAAGGACCCAGATGTAGCTATCTCTTCTGAGACTATGCCGGGGCCTAGCAAACACAGAAGTGGATGCTCACAGTCAGCTAATGGATGGATCACAGGGCTCCCAATGGAGGAGCTAGAGAAAGAACCCAAGGAGCTAAAGGGATCTGCAACCCTATAGGTGGAACAACATTATGAACTAACCAGTACCCCGGAACTCTTGACTCTAGCTGCATATGTATCAAAAGGGCCTAATCGGCCATCACTGGAAAGAGAGGCCCATTGGACAGGCAAACTTTGTATGCCCCAGTACAGGGGAAAGCCAGGGCCAAAAAGGGGGAGTGGGTGTGTAGGGGAGTGGAGGTGGGTGGGTATGGGGGACTTTTGGTATAGCATTGGAAATATAAATGAGCTAAATACCTAATAAAAAATGGAAAAAAAGAGAATTGTTGCATTTATCTATTGTGTGGGCACATGTGTGCCATGGTGTATGCAGACATTAGAGGACAACTTTCAGAACTCAGTTCTCTCCTTCTAACATGTGGGTTCTAGGAATTGAGCATACATCATCAGACTTAGCCACTGATGCAAATCAACAGCCTTACTTAAATCCTTCTACCTCACAAGAGAAGAAGTTCTATAAAAATGAAAAAAAATCTGTGGTTCATAAGCCACATGGAGCAGCCGCTGGCTCCTAGGATGTGCTTGGAGTCTCATGGAACTCATGAGGAATCCTTGCTTTCAGTTAGCTGTGCCTTTCCATACACTCGCTCCTCAACGCGCTCTGTCTCGTGCTACTGAGAATCAAACCCAGATCTTTTGCATGCTAGGCAAGTGCTCCACCCCTTAGTTACATACCCAGGCCATCCCATTTTAAAACACTCCTTGTCCTTCAATTTATGATGTTGCTTACTTTCTCCGTTGTGTTTAGGGCTCAGTTGGACTGAGAACTTACAGAGTTTAAAAATGCATGAGTTGTTCATTGGCTATGGTATAATCAATAATGTTGCCAGCAACCTTCAATAGACAATGACATTTACTTTGCTGTGTGAATGTGTGTGAGAGAGGCAAAGGTGCAAGTTTTTTTTTTTTAAGAGAAATTATATTTCTTCCTGATTTTGCTTCCAAATCTTCTATAGAGAATTGTTAAATCTGATGGCTTCAACTTAGGGCTTATTCAGTGGGTTCAGAGAGCACCAGTTGGCTTTTGAATTTTCACTAAAATCCCACGTCTCACAGTTTTCTTCCTGTCCAAGGGCTTTGTGGGCCATTGTTCTATCCGTGACCTGCACTAGTGTGGGACTTTGCTAGCACAAAGTGACAGAGCCGCACAGCAGAAGCTAGGCGGTGTCACCTGCTCTTCAGTCTCTACGGCGCTGCTTTCTCTGCAGCAATTCGTTTCACCAACAAGCAGCAAAGTAACAAAAAAGTATATGGAATAGACCTCTGCATCTTCATGCAGGCAGGGAAAGGTTACCTATACCACAGGAGAAAAGAACAATGCAGCCCACATCTTAAAAGCTCTGTGGCTTTCCGTTCGTTTGTCTTAAAGCCGTGGAGCAGCTGAAGGAAAGAAAAAAATGACGATAATGTTCCCAGCTTTGGACCTGGGAGTTTGCATGCTCCCGCAATAGATTTTGGCCTTGTGGATAATTTTCAGAATTGCATAGCACTGAATTGACTACTTGGAATTGCTGGAATCCGAGGAGGAAATATTATGTCAGGGAATCATAGAGTGTGAAGTTGAGCTCCGACTCTTTCCTCTCTCCCTCATTGTAAATCCCTTTATGGAACAAAATTACATTTCGTGTAAAACTCCAGGATTCTTAACTACCCTCCCTAGACAATCTGTCTCCTCCTTTCCCCCATGTTGCCTTTTATCTCTGTTTCTCCTCTTTTCTTCCCTTTTCCATTCAGGAGAACACATATCTGGCAGCTATTTTTCTGGGAGAGCATCTCATTGTCTATTTGGTTTTAACATTCAAATGCTCAACTTGAATTCCCTTCTCTTTAGGCATCTCTGTAAGAATAGTGCGTTGGCGTTTAAGATGTAATTTCCTTCCTCCCCACTCTGCTGCTTGTAGCCAGCAGCCTGGCGCATGGTTTTGCATTTCCCAGGCATTCAAGTGTTTATAGAATCTAACGATCCTGATCTCTCACTTCCTTTTTACAAAGCTGAAATGGATAACGGAACATGGCCCAGTTCCCAGTGACTCTGCATGAGAAGTGGCAGACAAACTGAAGCGGGGCTGTGGAAAGCAGCCATAGGTGTGTGATCTTAAAAGAGTTGTCCCATCCACCCAACCGCCACGTTAAATGGCACTAGGACTCTGCAACTTCATTTGCCAGGAGAAAAGAAAACTGAGAGGATATTTGAAATCTTTCCTCATCAAGCTCCTTTTGAAATTCTACCAGCTTTTAGTAAAGACAAAAAAAAAATTGTAATGCCAAATGAATTAAACAGCTGGGGCAAGATGTGAAGGGATGTTTCCTGTAGCAAGGTGATTGCTTATAAAGAAACAAAACTAAACAGGAGTAGAAATTATGGTTTAAAATTTTCCTTATTCATTAACCCAGCAACGAGAGATAATAGTTTCTTATCAAGGAAAACTGATTAAAATCATAAGAACTCCTAAGCGTTAGGCTTAGGTTTCTTTAGGCTACAAGTGTATAGCTATATTATCTCTGAGATTGTTAGGTAGAAAAAGGCTGATATCAATAGCCAGATGTGAAAAAGACCAGCAGGACTTGGAATAATTCAATGTCACACCCACAGGCCTGAAGATTGGGATGATGGCCCAAACAGATGCGTGAATCAGGCCACTGGAAGTCTGCTGTTGAGGACAGTCAGGAGATGGCAGTAACTCCATGCCAGCTTCAGTTCTAGGGATTTTGAATAGCTGGCATGTGACAATTTCTTCCAGTGACATGAAACAGTCAAGGCATGGAGAGGCCACACAGGAAATGAATGGCAGGGCCAGGGTTTGAAGTACATTTCTAACTCCTATAGTGCCCTTCTAGTAGGTAAATAGCTTCCAGGAGACATGATGCAGTGTGCAAAGACCGATCTTCTCAGAGACTCTGGAAGAGCCAATAAGTGAAGATATCGTTCGTTGACATATCAACTTGCAGTGACAATTTTGGAAGTTTGGTTTCTTTAAAAAGTATTGACATTTATAAGGATATATTTTTGTTTTAACTCCAGGTGTGGGATAGTGGGCTGCTTCAGATTGTCCACAGCAGCTGACTATGATTTGCCTAATGTGATTTGGCCATCAGCAAAGTTTCTGCTATTATGTGATGTTTGGAATTCTGGGGACTTTTCAGAGAGTATGGGCCTGGAGAGGGTAGGTGGTTTGTTGGATGGTTGGTGTTTGATTGCTGTTGGTTGCTATTAGTTGTCATTGGTCACTATTTGTTAAGTAGTATTGCATAAAGAAGAAGAGGAGGAGGAGAAGGAGGAGGAGGAAAAGGAGAAGGAGGAGGAAATTATATATCTTGATGGCAAAGATCAAACTTGCCCCATGGAACTTGATGCTTCCTAATCAGCAGGAAAAAGTCTAAGGATAATGTTGCCCCCTTCCCCCTCTATCCTTCTTTTTCTCTTACCTAGTGTTAGGACATTGAATGGGTGAAAAAGGGGTTGAAGAAAAAAAGAACCCACAAAGTAGCCAAAGACAAGCTACAACAAATCTCGTTTGGAATCATATGGTCATCATGGCTGTGTCCTGGATCCCTTCCCCAGAGTGGGATTTCTCTTGCCTCTTTCTTACTCTAAAGGCTAGATGGGATGTATGGTAGTGGTTCTGGGCCCCATATTAACCTAGACAGAAAAATACCAGATTTTTGTGCTGTTCCAAAGGATTGTGGAAGGACTTACTCTGTGCCTGGAGAAACCTCTGTCCACTTGCCCACTGTTGATACATTTGCTAAGATAAGCAGATATTGTATCTGGGCTGTTAGAAGCAGAGCTGAAGTTGTTGGTTCGTGTGATGCATGGCACTGTGGAGCAGGCATGAGTACTTAAATGTATCTCCAGATCTCCGAGGGAGAGGAAAGAGAATGAGAAGCCGAATGACTGCCCTTAATGGCTACTTTGGAAAAGCCAAATTGGTCCTGGAGTTACTATTCGTCATATACAATGGGGGTTGGGTTCTTGCAATTGACAGATAGGATTGAATTAAATCTTGGTTTTATAATTTAACCCATAGTTCTAATATAGAGATGTAAGCAAGAGGAGTTGGACGGTATACCATAAGCCTTCCACACTCATATTTCCTAGAATTCCTTTTCTCTCTCTGGGTACAAGAAAAGTAGTTTGAAACAGCTTTCTTTCAACTTGCAGAACCAGGGTGACATGCTGAGTCAGCAGTTGTGGTAAACTTTGGGTACAATACATATCACTGTCTTTTAATTATTTACTGTATTTTTCAAAAGTAATTTTAAATTCTGGCTTCTTAGGGCTTGAGAGTTGAAATTTATTTATTGATACTTAGGGCAATTGCTGAATGTAACTGGGAAGTTGTCAAGATCTTTTTGGATCTGTCCCATTATTGTGATGACAACTGCCCTGTCCCACACAGCCACTGCTGCCCCTGACTGCTGTGACAGAAGTGGATCATGGATCGTGGCCCTTCTTCCTACTGAGCATTGGTGTGGGGAGAAATTATTCTTCATTCAGCCATCAGGACAGCCACTGCAGACCTGGCACCAGAAGGAGAAATGATTGCCTATTCTGGCCTGGGGACCTTTGTCTCTGCAAGAAGAGTGGGGGGTTTAGGACCAGATAACCCTGGGTTTGAATCTGGGCTTTGCCTCTTGCCATCCTGCTATGCTGGCTTACTTATCTGAGTATTCCTCCTCCGAGAAGTGAGACAAATAGGAACAATTTTGTAGGCTGTGTTGTGATCCTAAAAGAGATGGAATGTGTCCTGTTGCCAGATTACCCAGCTCTGTAAAAAAAAACTTGTTCACTTTTCCACCAAAACTTCCACCAAGGAGACATAATAATGAACGTATTTTTAGAAACTGCTTCATATTTATGTTTTGATAGGCAAATACCTTTAATGAAGGAAGTTAATTGTGATAGTTTTGTGTCTTGGGGCTGATTGTATTGAGATAGGCTCAATTTGCTCCAACCACTCAGATTGTCGAAAGACACGGCTCAATTTCAGTTTCCAAAATGTCAAACTTGGCAGAGGCTAGTGTCTTTGGGAGTTACGGAAGGCATAGAATCCATAATCTTCGCCCTTGAGGAAGTCAAGCTCAAGGTACACAATGGCACATAAACATTCTGTATAATACAAATACCTGAAGCCTGGAAATAGACTCACATATGCTAAATTACAGCTCCATAAATGTATTCGCTTCTAAAATATCTGCATAGGCAGACAGATCAATGGTACAGAATAGAATCTTAAGTAGGTCCAAATCCTTGAGGGAATCTAGTGTATGATAAAAGTGGCATTTTAAATCAGGAACGAAAGATGAATTGTTTTGAAGATGGCACTGAGTCAACGCTTTCAGCCATTTAGGAAAAAAAATTGGATCTCTAGCTCTCTCCTCACACTAAAGTGCATTTTGGATGTACCAAAGCTTTAAAAATAAAATGAAAAACTGTAAAATTTTTATAGGGCATCATGGAATACCTTTTTTTTTTTTTAAGTAATCTTGGGTTGGGTAAATTTTTTTTGAGCTAGAAAGCACCTGAGTAGGTAGGTACTAACAACAAAAGAGCCATGTAAATCTGTTTGAACCCTTAAAGCTCCTCCAGGGAAAAAATAAAGCAATTAAAGGCAGAGATGAAAAGATGAGTCGCGCATGCCAATGTCTGTCTCTGAGAGCATTCAAATAAGAGTGAACCACGTTTTACACATGTCCACTCTGTGTGCATTGTACGGTCAGACTTAGATTAAAGACTGCTCCAGACTGACAAGGAAAATTTAAGTGGTCTAGTAAAATGGGCGAAGGATATGAGAAAGCACTTCAGAGAGAGAGAGAGAGAGAGAGAGAGAGAGAGAAAAAATCTATATTTTATGCATACAAGAATCCTTGATCTCATTCATAATTCAGGAAATGCAAATACAAATTGTACACAAGTTTCTCACTGACCAGGTTGATGATAGAAAATGTTCGAATTGACAAGAGTGGATAAGGGTATGAAGACAGGCACACACCCATGCTCATATGCTAAACATTGGTACCATTGGCTAATACTATGCAAGCTGAAATATGCAGGTCTTGCAAGTTCAAATTTTAGTGCTTTGTCCTCTGACTTTATTTGCACGCTACACAAAGTGGTGTGAGCAAAATAGTTCATTGCTCTATTATTTCAAATAGTAAAAGAAAAAAAAATCCATGGGTCAATCCAGGCGTCAATCAAGAGGAGACCAACTATATGAGTTACAGTGTAATCATGTAAGTTGTTATATAGCCATAGAAAATAATGTAGTGTAAATACATGTGCTGTTATGGATCTTCAAGGCACATTGTTAAGTTGAAATAAGAAGTATATTTAAGAATGCCCATGGGTATACAAGTCTATTATCAAATACTGGGGGTAAGGAAAACTGCTGATGCTAGTTACCTTTCAAGGAGTAGTGATGGGAGAGGATGGGGACTGCTCTCTATCTTTGGATACATTTTGTACTATTTTAATTTCTGATCAAAATCATTTGTTCCCAGGGTTGAATACTAAATTCAGTGGTAGAGCTAACTCAGCATGCAGGACGTCCAAGATCCATGCTTAGTACCATACCAAAATCATACTAAAAACCATGTGCTGTGTTTACAACCAGTAAATGAATTATGACTTACTAAATTGATTGCATAGGAATATTTCTTACATCATTGTATTTGGTTTTTGTTTCTTTGTTTCCTGGCAGGGCTGTATTTACTGTGTCTCCCACCTTACCAAGTCAAAGTCAGGAGAAATTTTTTTCTTAGAGAAACAAAGCCATTTGGAGAAATAGAAAGCAGAGAGAATGAATGGGACACTCCAAGAGGGAAAGGCTTCGGGTCAGTAGAGTTCTTTGCTAGTCCCCTCGCATGCCCAAAGGAGAGAGGCTGGGTTCTTGGAAGGACTTCCATGCACAGTGAGTTGAAGCCTCTGACTTGCTTTTTCTCCCGGAGAATGAGCTCATCAGAACTGACCTGTGTGCCACCTGATGTCATTGTGTGCACTGGGTCTGCAGAGCCACATGGCGTCCCCAGCAAGTTGCCACGACCAGGTGGTTTCACAGAAGAGAATGCACTATGTGTTTCTCAGGCACCAAGCTCTCCCACACACCCTGCAGTGACCTTGGGCAAGGTGCAGCAGGCAAGAGGCAGAAATTATATCTTCAAAAGCAAAGGTACGCAGACAGCAGAGACTCAGCAGACACCTGCAACCAATGTCTTTGTAAAAATCAGGCTCTGAACAGGGAATAGAAAAACCAATGGCCCAGGAACAACAGCACACATAGCCACAGAAGATGTCACGTAGAACTACTGATCTCAAGCACACGTCATGGGATTTTTTTTTTAAGGATACTCTGACCACAAATTACAGAATGTACTAGTTGAAATACAATCATATTCTAAAGTCTTTTCACTTTGCAACATGAACACAATTTTCATTGAATCAATCTGTGTAGTGAATGGCTTCATTGTTGAATACAGGTAGGTATTGCTATGTTAATAATAGTGTACCTTCTATAACATTAGGAAAGCTCCCCTCCTCTGCTCCTTCTGATTTCTCTGTAAGCTGGACAGTGAACTGCAGCTTTCATTTCACCCAGCAGGAGAGACAGCTTGGGATAAAGTTAAGTGTCTTGCTTACAACAAATTCAACTGTGGTAAAGGTAAGGGCCATAACTGGGTGTTTGAATTTCAAAACGATCGCTTCTCAGAGATCTCATGGTTTTTGTGGCCCTATTACGCTGTGGCTGAAATGGCCACTATGGCTTTTAATGAGGCCAGAGTACAAGAGGATCAAGCAGATACATGTGTGGAAAACGATTGGATTTTTGTTTTCAGTTGTATTTCTCAAACCTACTGAGAACAAGATTCTTCTAGGTACCTTCTATGTACACAGCAATCTTTATGGTTTTAGGAAAGAACAGTTGAAAACCAGTGACATGACTTAATTCTCTCTCTCTCTTTCTGTCTCTCTCTCTCTGCATGTGTATAAGTATGTGTAATATATGTGCACATGTTCCTGTGAATGTGGCATATGATTGTGCATGTGTGAGTGTGTGCACACTCCCCTGTGCAAGTCTAAGGAGGATATTGGGTGTCCTATGCCATAACGCTCTGTCTTACTCTTTTGCCTCAGAGTCTTTGATTGAGCCTTAAGTTAGAAGGCATCTGTTTTCTATCCACCTCCCAACACACACACACACAGTATGAAAGTTACAGGTGTAGATGGCCCTGTGGGTGTAAAGATAGGAACTCAGGTCTTCATGATCACACTGCAGACTCTTTAACCAATTAGGCTGTCTTTCTAGCTCCTGCTTAATTAATTAAACAAACAAACAAACAAACACAAGACAAAACAAAACAAAAAAACCTTGTATAGGGCCTGCAGAGATGGCTCAGTGGTTGAGGGGCTGCCTTGCTGCGCTGCTGTTATAGAGGACCAAGGCATGATCTGGACTGCTAAAGAAAATCTGCTGGTCCTCACAAGCCTGTGTTTCAAGACTTACTCCAAATCTGAACTTGAACTTTTCTAGGAGGCTGGGGGGTCTCTGTCCAACACAAACACACATCATAGCCTGTGAACAGCCTCCAGGCTTGTAAACAGATAGCCTTGGCAGGTGACGGTGGACAGTGAATGAGCTCTGTGCTGTTCAGCTGTGACTCCCAGGACCAGTGTCTGAGAGTTGAAATGAATGTTTGATTAGCATGACACAGCTGTGGGTGGTCTCATCTCATCAGCCCTCAGTCCTGGCCCTCTTGCCTTTTTGTAGACCACCCATTGGTTCACCTCCAGCTACTCCAATCCACCCTCACCCCGAGTCTCCTCCTCCTTGTCAGGCTTTTTTAGTCAGGATGGATTCTTTAGGTGGCTTTTTGATGTTTCAAAAGGAGCGTAGAATGTGATAGACCTTTCATTTTCAAATGTACTTTTCTGGCTTTGATGCCTCCTCAGAGCAAATCGTTGGAAAGACCAGGTGAAGGAGAAGTGGGGGTTCGCCCCTCTCCCTGGGCTGATGAATAAACTCAGCTCTGTTACATTTTCCCATCTGTGTCAAGAATGTGGGTTAAACAGTATGTCTTCACTTCCCTTGACTTTTCAAGACACCTGCCAGGTTTGTTACCTAGACACCTGACAAAATATAGGTCTCCGATTCACACTCGCCCTAGATATGAAATGGTATAACCCTTGATTGAACAGTGTAGCCATGCAAACTTCTATTTTTTTTTTAAATGTCTCCCTTTGGAATATTCAGGGTTAGGTAGGCAGCGACGTGTGTGGCTTTCTGTACACCTGTCTTTCTCTGTTTGGCCAACCGCACAGCCATCTCACTTTTGCCTGGGAGTATTTAAAGCTTCGACTTTTTTTTTTTTTTGAAGAAATAGCCTGAAGCAGTTGAGAATGTGTGAATATTTGCGTTGCTCTGAAGTCTTGATCTCTGGAACATCGTGTTTCAAACTGCAGGGGAAACAAAAGACTCCTTGGGATGGTCAGAAAAGGTACATTTTGTTCTGAAAATCTTGGGCATGCTTATGCTACACTAGACAAGGTCAGCCAGAGATGAAGATAGAGCAGCAAACCCATTAACAATTCATGCTTTGTTGTCAGTAGTATTTATTTAAAATTAGCCCGTAAACATATGAAAAATTTAAAAAGCCAGTCCAGCATGGTGGCTCACACATGTAATCTTAATGCTTGGAAGGCTGAGGCAGGAGAATGGCTACAAATTTGAGGCCGGCCTAAGGCTACAGAGGTAGAGTTGATCTCAAAACACCAACATGTCCTGTTATTTGCATTTTCTGGGATTTTTATCACTATGGAAAAGGGCAGTACTGGACTACGCCTTGCAGAAACATGTCTCAGCTAACGATGGTGAGACTGTTTCCTGGAGAGGAAACAAGCATACTATTATTAACCTGTAAAGCCTAGAGGTAAAGTATCAGTTGGCCCAAAATCCCTTGAGGCTAAAAGAGTTGTGACTGTCGTCCAGTGGGACTTTTACTACTCCTTCATTAGGGTCTCCCAAATTCAGTGAGTTTTTCTGTTACCTGGAAAACAATGGTTCGTTTGTCTTCTAGAAAGTTGAGAAGAGCATCTGTCAGACTAGTAAAGGCAAGCACAGTCTGGTTACCTCAGGAAAATACACAGCACTTATGCTAACTACCACTTCCAGGCACCCTGCCTGAGAATAGAACAGAATGGAGGCGAGAGACTTCTCATCTTAATTTTACTCCTACGTAGAAATATTTGGTGAGGGCCTAGTATTAAAAATTATATCAATTTAATAAATGTTACTAGGAAATATGTGCAGAAAAACTGGTGCAAATTAGATAGCACAGATTTGTGCTGGGGAGGCTGGGGACTTTTCTGTGGTACTACTTCCCAAGGCAGAGAGTATATTTATTCTAGATTCAGGCCTCTGGGGCATGGACCCTAGCCTATCTAGATG